>NW_025934069.1:0-84450 GCF_000764305.2 Hyalella azteca | reverse complement strand
GGTGGAAGTCTAGTAGCTTCTTCAAACTATCGCCAGTCATGAAAAGATCCGGTCAAATGACACGAGTTTAGATCTATGAACAAGGCACGAAATGGAAAAGAATCGGCGACAGGCCACATCAGGCCTACACTTCAGAGCCGACATCACTATGTTATGTTATGTTATCATCATGATATACTCCTCTGGACCTTGCTTGGTTGCAGGGAAGCGGATGTCAATACTGTAACGCTGAAGACAATCCTCTGTTACAGCTGAGTTTACCATTGCTAAGACAATTATTGTTGTAAGACTTTATTACTTGTGAGGCTTCTCTGCCTCTTAACTTCAGAATCTGAGAAACATCAGAATCTCAGAAAAATCAGAATCTGAAAATTTAAGGTCAGAATCTCTTACAGGCAGAATAGTGAGGATTTGAAAAAACTGGGAGTAAAGGATTTAATCAACAGTTAAAATTGAGTTCTTAATTGTGTGAATTTATTGATGATATTACTTTCAAAGATGCAAATCATATTTTCAAATTTTTAAACAAGACTCGAGAGGTAGTTATTCTAAATGTTGTACGCAAAATGTAAATTCGAACGGGTTTTCTTAAACGATCATACAGCAGTGCAGTTATTATATTCGGGATTTGGGGATAACGTGAAAAAAGTTTTGAGTTTGGGTCGCTATTATCCGCGTCAGTGATACGAGCTGCAGAGGTAGAGGAGAAAGTGTGAGGCGTCTGCTCCTGCATCAAGCCTGGGCGCACGCTGAACAACACGGACATTATGGCGCTTGACGAGCGTCAATGTATCACGGCGCAGGCCTTGAGGAAGTAACTTTTTAAACTAACCTGGATTACATCAAGCTGTTATGAACCCAATGGGTTCACTAACTTTCTTCTCTACCATTAGCAGGACCAACAATGCTTTAGATTTCCTCAGCTACGGAAATACGACTCCATTTTCGCGAGCATTCGTTAAGCATAAACTGCACTTCTTGTTTAATCAAGTCGTAAGTGGGCTGAATCGGTGAGTTTTTGGTCCAGTTTTTGGATGAGTGAGTTTCGTCGGGGCATTCGGAAAGATGTGTAGAAACTGCTTATGACTAGCTGCGGTAGCCAATTTTTTAACGCTACTGAAATTTTTTGCTACTCGCTGAAATAATGAAGCCTTTTAATTCACCCAGCAAAACGATTCCCTCTGATTAATTAGCCCGAATTTAGAAGATGTGGAAGCGAGCAGATAAATGCCTCCTGTGAACGCGAGCTAAATTGAGTGACCGCGCAGCGGCAACACCGCAGCAGCACCCGTCCCGCCATATTGTGGAGTGTGGTCGTGCTCTCTTCGTCTCCCGCCTTTTCATTATTTCCTTTGGAAAGGAAGCAATTATTCCAAATAAAGTTCACATAATGTTTAAGATAAGACTCCTAAGTGTAAGAAAAAGACCAAATGTGTCATCTTTCAGTCATCATAATGCTTCAAATGTAGAGAAGAAAATTGTTTTTGGAACTATGTTCAAGTTAGGTGGATCGATGGCCTGTGAGAGCAGCCAGACCTGTGTGCGCGAGTTAGTGCGTGTGTGTGTGTGCTTTTCCATCGGGCCGCACACACTGAAATTAATTTTCAGTTATGGGCTTCATTTGATTTCCTATCTTTGGTGCAACTGTAGAAGAGAAATCTCGCAACTGTATAAGAGAAAACGATCGCGAATAATCGAAGAAAAATAAACGGGATTATCATTTTGCGACTCTCTTACTTTAAACTGTATAAAAATAACATAGTTCCGTATTTTTTCCTAAACTATGACTTTGGATGAGTGTACCTTGCGCGTTCGAACGCTCATGAGTTGCGAGTTGAATAGTTCCAATATTTACGTGTAGAACAAGGCTGGTCTGCTCAAGTGACATATTTCGTTGGTTTTGGGCACCATTGGCGTGCGCGAGTTTGACTGACAGAGCCCGACCGAACCTGATGACCCACTTAACGGATTGATGTCAACTGCAAGCAAGAGGAAAATCTCGCTGTTGGCGCCTCCCTGCTAGCGTAGAGATAAAGCAGAGATTAAAGGGCTTTAGCTAATTGAACGCTTAGACTTCAACCTGCATCGTTTATTCTCGAGCGTAAAGTACAGCTTGAAACGTAACACGAATAAAATACAGTATGTACGCGAACACATTGATAATCATATATTATGTGACCAGTGATATTCACGGCAACTCTCCGGCAAAACGACAATTTCAAATACAATATTGTAATTGTGCTAATACTATATTCTAATTAAAATAGAATTATCAATGAACAAAGTTAGAAAATATAGTTGCACCTAAATAGGTGGAAAATGTAGTTGACACATGCACAAATCTGATATACCGTAGGCTATATCTTACTGGAACAACGCGGCCGAAGTCTACTGTCAGTCTGACCTATGAACCAAATTCTCAAGCGTATTCTCGGGACTTCGGTGATCATTGATTTTGTTCATTAGCTTGTGCTTGGGGCTCATTAATTATCGTTATAACTGTCCTTTTCATTGTTAATTTGAGCAGTGCACTTTCTCAAATGTGCAGTACATTGTCGATTACAGACTAAGTGTATGACATGATAACTTCGCGTATTTCATGTATTAAATAGATGTGCACAGCTTTTGGAGTGTAACATTTATTTGACGGAATTCTTCGGAAATAGAGGCGAGTAAATCAAACAAGTTCCGCTTCTCCTCGCTGTTTATTGTTTTTAGCAATTGTAACTTGTAAGCAAATAGTCCAGCGAGTCTTCAATCGATGAAGCATTGCAGTGGGCTTGAGAATATCGAATTAGGTATACTCTTATCTCCTTGGCAGTGAAGTTAAGTGTAAGAAAAAATTACTTGTGCGATAGCAGTGTTCATAATAACTTCTCACCTACACCTCATAGTAACTTCTCACCTAGCTGCTCTCCTGTTGTCTTAAATTTTATGCTAAAGTCTGCGTTAGGACAAATTAATGCCACGAGTAAATTGATTGGTTCTAATTTTTCGTGTAATGAAGTATCGCGTTTTAAAATGTGCCTTCATCTGAAATAGGCCCTTGACTAATAGGTGCGAGAAGTCTGCGCGTCCTTCACGACTTCGCATTAGGCATAATGCGGTCAAGGCGAGCACAGTGTGTGCAGCAAGGAGCTTCCTCTTTGGTAGAAAGTAGCATAGTTTCCTATAAGTTTTTAAAGCCAAGTTATATAATTATAACTAGCTTCCATGTAGCTATGGAAGTAAATGAATCCGGCGCAGCACGACGTCGTGAAAATGATCCGAAGCGCAACTTCAGCCAAAGAAATTGAGAGAAATATTAGTCCTAGAGTTCTAAAGTCGGTTTACTCGGTTACCATCACCCATCAGTGTGCCTATGTGAGTCGTGGGGTGAGGAGTGTGACTCTGTGGCGTTAGAGCGAGTCCCGTTACCTGCCTTCTTTGTCTGGTTAGAGAGATTATCTATACAGCTGCTGCATACAGGAGAGTGGTGTAGTGATCTGAGTTCGATAAATAGAAGTCGAGTGACACACCGACTTTTTGTAGCTTATTGCTATATTAGGGCGCAGTTTGCTGCTGGCTCTGAAGCTGTGACACTCCTCTAATGGTAGCATGAAATGTGACTAGTTAGTCAGTGGGCTGCAAAAGGTGATTGGAGGTGCGTTTTTTACAACTCAGCTTTTCAAATGTGAGATATGTCCCTCGGCTCTTTCTGAGTTTTGGTGCAGTTTTGCCCTTTCTTCTGGCGCCTAAAAAATACTGTATTAGCTCTAATTTGTGATTGAAATTTGTAATGTGAACTTTCGTTCAAATTCGTTGCAACTTGTAGGTTGGTACTACGTAAATTTACGTGGAATACGAGTACCTATTCGATGATCAACCAATTAAAAAGTAGCTATGCCAAATATTAAAAAAAGAAACTAGGAAATAGGCTATCGGCTCATTCGGCTGATCTGGATGCTGCAATGATTTAATCTCGTAAGCCCCTATTTAAAGATGTAATGCAAACTATTACTCGATGTCAGATGAATAAGCAACAAGCGACGATATCGTTATCTTGTTCTATATAGATACCTAAACTAAAGATTATTTGAAAAAAACGCTAATTTGACTACTGATCTGTATAATTTGATTTTTTTCGATTCCTTCCTTTATCTGCATTGGGTTGTAAAGGTGGACGTTGTAGACAAGCATCACCCAGAGAATAAAGATGATTTGACAGACGACCGACTGAAGTCTGAACTGAGGATAGAGAGCGTTGCGTAGGCATCTCATCATTACAATCTCAACTCTTTTTAGCTTTGTATATGATTCAATTGTTGACCATCATCATTTATCCCTCGCGATGATGCAGTTTATCAGCCAAAACACCATTAACAAGTAATAAATAATGCTAAATGTTGAAAATAAACTTGTATATTTTAAACGTCTCGTTGAACACTGGACTAGCAGTGTTGTAAAAGAGGAGAGTGTACGTTGTTCACCCAGCCATGACGTGGCCACTGTGCGGTGTTCGAAGTTCTAGTCTGTGACGAGGCTATAACTGCATCGATCGAACGCTCACTGAATCAGTGGGCTCTCAAAATTTCTTCCATGATAAACTGAAAGCCGATTCCCGTTGTCTTCTTTTACTGTATTCATTCATGAGGCTTGGAGAATCGAATTTTGTCTTGCGATTTCAAAAGAGTATTTCTTGAGTGCGGCTCGGAAGATTTGCGAGTTTGCGACTTTTCACAGTTAACTTTAAAAATTGCGTATGTGCCAGTATTTATATTTGTTTTTACTCAGGGTTATCAATTTCATGCAACAAAGACGTAATTGACGACTATTGTCGCATGATTACCTACTTTTCCCGCCTTGGGGCTAATGTACACGAGTGCGTGACAATCAGCCTGAAACAAATGTTCAGGATTATACGTTATTAATAATTCTTTGCGCTTCTCCATAGTATATTTTTATTTATTGATGGTTGCTGCGAGAAAGATGGTTCGATTCCATATCACAAGAGCGTGTTTTCACTCAGAATTCTTATCTCACAGTAGCTTCGTTTGATGAATTGTTCAGTTCTTCAGGCATTTCCTACTATTACACCGCAACAGAAATGATGCATTTATTGTTTTCTCGCATAATTGCCTGTATGAAACAGTAATTGCCATCACGTAATCTGTCGGTTGGGTTAAATGGCCTAACGTTGCATGCTTATACTATTGCTAAGCTCCTACGTCCTACACGACTTGAACTTAGTACAATTAGTATCTGCAGTTTGTTCTGTAGCAAGTTTACGTTTGTTATTGAACTTCAGCCTATGGCCACGAGTCCCACGACTAGTTTGAGATCACAGCGAAAAATGAGTGTCATTCTTCTATCTGCGTTCCGGACCTTACGAACCCAGAACGGCGGGCACGCGCAACGCAGATGACTAATTTGTTCCTAAATGTTTACCATGATGAATATGGGGCTTAATACTGCGACATGAACACGTTGTGGTGTACCATTTAGATTCACTGCAACTAATCTGCGAACGAAATTTAAATTTTCTTACTCGTAATATCGAACACTAAACAGCCAGACAATGTTCGATTTTTAGCGTGTCTGTCTAGTTTTTTAAACCAACACTGCACGTGGAACACACGTCGGTTGAACTTTCACAAAGCATAGGTACCTATCGTTAAGTTTTAGGGTCTAATTGAAACAAAGAAATGTCATTCACTCCTGGCTGGTCGGCTGCTCCTGGGACAAGTCTACCGTGTATAATTTACCCCAGTATTGTGGCCATCAGTATTCTACAAGCGCCACATTGCTCAGACACTTGCAAATTTTCTTCCAATTAGAGTGCGGCTGCACCTCTCCCCCTACCCCCTGCACCTCTCCCCCTACCTCCTGACCCTCCGTGGCGCAACCCCGCTGCAGCTGTGCTCCATCCTGGAGCAGCTGAGATCGATGGGCCGTATTTTCGAAATTACTTTTTTTCGGTTTCTGCGTGACCGAGTTTATCACTGACTCGATATAAAGTGAGGAAATTATCACTTGACCGTTGATAGGTTACTTTTTTTTTACTCATATGAGTGGTTATCAATGACAGTAAATCTGGTGAAATTAGCTCGCGTAAATAAGACATATCATTCGGTATATCATACACGTTGCATTAGTTGTTCGATACTACGAGTTTGTTTTGTTCACAATGGTTGCTTTGATAGATATTTTAAAATTATTTGAGATTCGATTTGTTTTGAAGGGTCAGAGAATTCTAGGTCAGAAAGACCTAGAATTCTGACTTGGGCTCTCCGCTCCATTTTTTTATGGGCGAGTGGAATGTTTTAAAATAGGGATGCCGTCCAGTGCTATGGTACACGATTCACTCTCATATTGGGAACCCAGCCGAGCAGAAAAAAAACGTTACCTATCAAGTGTTAACCGATAATAATTAATTTGCTTTTTATCGATTTTATAACGAATTTGGCAATAGAGAAACCGTGTAGAATGGGCGAATATAATATTAAAATATTGCTTTTTATATTAAACAGCTTGAAACAACGGATCGAAAGCCTTGCTGGTCATCGGCGTATCTGAAAGCATGGTTACCGACGTATCTGGTAGCATGGTTACCGACGTATCTGGTAGCATGGTTACCGACGTATCTGGTAGCATGGTTACCGACGTATCTGGAAGCATGGTTACCGACGTATCTGGTAGCAAGGTTACCGACGTATCTGGGAGCATGGTTACCGCCGTATCTGTTAACCATATCTGGAAGCATCAACTTCGGCTACCTTGCAAATTTTTCACCCGAATTCATTTGCTACACAATGGCATTGTTTCTCTTCCCTGATACATGAACTATGTCAATTTATCAGAGAAGACTCCGCCGCTACAAATGTTCGCTATCAGATCCATTCTTCCACTACCTTCATCCTGCTCATTAGTATGCAGTGATTCAAATCTGGATTGACGCCAGATTCTGACTTGCGTATACATATTGGAGTTTGTCACAGGATGCAATTTGTTTTCAGCAATATTACCCTGGAATAAACTACTACATTTATGTGAGAATCGGCATCTACATCAAGTAAAAAGTTGTTGGGGTTTAAATAATTTTTTTATTGTAAATGTGGCTTCAACTAAGCGGGAAAATTGACTTTTACAGCTCATGTTGATCATTGTTCTCGGACTCGTCGTGATGAAAGGACCAGGGCCTATACTTGCAAAAAAAGTTTAAGAGATCGTAAGTTCATCAGCCAATCGTTGACGGCCTTTCAAGCAAAATATACCAATCATAGGCAAGAACATAGGTCGTAAGTACTTACGTTTACTTAGCGATTTTTGAAAGTATGGCCCCAGCTGTATCCGCAACTTTCTTAAACGGGGTCGACGTATTATATGTATATACTGTGACGGCATACATCCCATGAGTGTAAACTCGAACTTTTTTGTGCTCTGATTACAAGCGTTTTTAAAGAAGGTCTCGACTGCTGCTACTGAAGTTTACTTGGCTCTGTCTGTGTAGAAACGGGCGGAGTCATCGTAACATAGAATTGCAACATTTTCTCGGCGTAATGTCAAACAGAAAGACTGCGGTAAAATTTTTCCTGTTTAATCGTAACACTAGAGTTCATGATTGTTTACATCGTATCTGCACTGTTATGATTCTTATACCACTTATGAGCGGCTTGTTTGTTTCCCGGTCTACATTTGCTTTCTACTCAAACTTTCTTTTATCTTCGGTTTATTCTCATTGTCCTTATAATTGTTTTTCGCTTTAATCTAGCTCCATGATTGTGGTCAATGACGTAAAATTTAGTTTATAAATCACAACGCAAATCGTTCTCGAACGGTAAATATTTTCTGAAGAATTCGGTTTATCAGATGAAAACATTGACTACAATTTATTACCAAAATACGTCAATCAATTAACTATGTATATTCTTGATTTTTATTGAAAAAAGTGTACGTAATTCATATTGAACGAGCCGCCTTGAGTCCATTCTTGCTTGTGCAAAGACTGCAGGTGAAGTCGGCGCTGCCTCTGAGAAATTGCCGTGCAGCTATTGTATGATATATTGGCCTTTGAAGGCTTCCGGTGGGGGCAATTAACGCGCTAATTTCCCGATAATGGTACATCTCTCTCTGCCATGGTTCCGGGTCAAAAATTACTAATTTTAGATTCAATTTGCTTACAGTGAGATTGTTTATCATACAGCGTTTAGCATTTACAAATTTCCAATTTCCTGCTGATGCATTCTGAGGTTGCATTGAAGGGCATCAATTAACCAATGCATTGAGTTATCCATGAAATAATTTTATAACTACATTTAGAATCCGGACTTTCGTAATTATTTGTAGCTCAATAATACCAAAAAACATTCATTTTGATTGCATAAATGAATAGAAAACAGCTTCTAGCAAGTTACGTGTCTCACAAATGCAGTAAGGCATTAAATGAAACTTTTTATGTAAATAAATGTATGAAAATGTTATGGTCACTTGTTACGCCTCTGCTACCTTCGCACATACACTCATACTTTGATCCCAGCTTGTTTGCACTAATATATTAGATAGCATTGGCGGTGATTCTGGTTACTGGGTTGGTCTGGAAAATTGAAACTAGTTCAAATGCATTTGAATCGAATGTAATATATAGGCTCTTGCATGCGTCTTCTCATTTATATTTTATTTTCCGTTCTCGATTTAGGTTCTAATGTCCTCTATCTTATGTGGATTGTTTGAATGTGAATTTTAGGTTACTAATTGTCTGTACCTGTGTTCGAGGTTTTTAACTGACAATAGAGCTGGAGTCTGAAACGTTTTCTCTTATAAACTTTTGACTATTTTTGAACTTTTTGAGTATTTTATTTGCTTTTAAATTCCTGGTAAAGTTGCGATTTAAGCAACCAAGTAATCTTAATACTTATAGGCTCTTGTGTCAATTATATAAATTATATTATCCAGAATATGAGAATGTATTCACTTTAACAAATTCTTTCGTAATTTGTGTACCTCTTAGGATTACGACGGATTAATTCCGTTAAAAAACCACCAATGAGGTAAAAAACCTGTTCAAAAAATGTCTATTTATGAAAAACTATTATTTTTCATCGCTATTTTTATTTAATTTTCCTTTGGTTTTTTAGAGCTGGTTGTTGATTATTCTATAGCAAATATTTTGTCTATAAAATTTTGCTCGTTTCAAAGAAAATGTTTCGGAGACCAGCTCCGGCATCAATTAATTAAAAATATGGAGCAATCTTAGTACGATTTAATTTATAATGTTGATATTCAAACTTTATTTGACCCATAAAAGGTGAAGGAAATACAAACCAAAACCGACGATTTCAAGCATTTACAATTTTCAATTATTTGTAATTTACTATTATTATTGTAAATTTTCATTTACAATTACGTCGATACAATTTTCATTGTATCGACGATTTCAAGCACGGAAGAGCTATAAGTGTTGTTCGCGCAATGTTTACTGTTACAAACATACAAGTATTCCCGAATACTGAAATCTGAAGCACTGTAGGTGGAAGCTAAAAAGTTAAAATCTTATTCCCACACAACTTTTTCAACGTGGAAGCGTTCAGCTGCATGAGGCGTGGAAGCTAATAGGTAAAATAAGTAATAGGTAAAAGCTAATAGGTAAAATACAATATGGAAGCTAATAGGTTACAGGGACCATACTTTCAAAACTCGTTAAGTGAACGTAAGTACTTACGCTCTGATTTCTTGTCTATGATTGGTGGATTTTGCTTGAAAGGCCGTCAATGATTGGCTGATGAACTTACAATCTCTTAACTTTTTTGAAAGTATAGGCCCAGTACAATAAATTTTGTCCGATATTCCACCATTGTGATGTAGAAAATCTTTACGTGACGTCATACCGCCGTATCTCAACCATGCATCACTGCACTCGTAAACAAGTGAGGGTTTCTGGGAATAACCACAATAAAAGAAATTTATCAATAACCACGCTACTGGGAATAATCGTCATGAATATTATTATCACTGAAAAAAGAACACGTTCGGAAATTATGGTGTAAAAAACATGTTGGTTAACATTCTGAAAGTTTTTCAGCGACACCAAAATCTAGGCCAAAATTTTTTAGGTGCGGTGACAATTTTTTCCTTCTTTCAACCTTGGGGAGAAATTCAAAATATTTTGATATTCCGATACTTGACTCGTGGAAATTTAGTCGTACAAATTGATTTACATGTAATATTGAATGCTTGGACTGATGATGAAAAAAGAGAATGCGGAAACATTCTTATTGAGAATGTGGGGAGCGTTCTCGGAATTTATTAGCGTTGTTATTTCTTGGTTATTTTATTATTGGTACCACAAAATTCTTGGTTATTTCAAGAGGTAATCAATCGTTGAACCTCAGGTCGTTGATTTGGAAATCTCTTAAAATTTTTAAACGCTGTAATGCTTAGTACGCTCAGTACACGATATTGCTTGAATTTTGATAGATTTTCGGGCTCGATTAGCAATCAAGTTGTGTTTTTATTTTATTCATTTTTTTCGTCATGATTCTTCTAATTTAGTTCATCTGGTGAGACAAACTGATTGATTGCTGTGAAGACATTAAAGTTGTCGGCTGATAAGAAATATCGACTGGCTCAATGAAGGCAACATTTTCTTTAACAATTGATTGCAAGCTGCGTCTGTTTCCCTGTAATTATCAATGAAATATCTCTCACGTCTCACGTGCCGGCTTTTAAATGTACGGCTTAAATGTAGTCACGTACTAAAGTTTTCACGCTCTTCAAATATACGAAGAATAACATCGTTAGCTTTTAAATGTACGGCTTAAATGTAGTCGCGTACTAAAGTTTTCACGCTCTTCAAATATACGAAGAATAACATCGTTAGCTTTTAAATGTACGGCTTATAAGAGTCACGTATTAAGTTTTCACGCTCTTCAAATATACGAAGAATAAGATCGTTAGCTTTTAAATGTACGGCTTAAATGTAGTCACGTACTAAAGTTTTCACGCTCTTCAAATATACGAAGAATAAGATCGTTAGCTTTTAAATGTACGGCTTAAATGTAGTCACGTACTAAAGTTTTCACGCTCTTCAAATATACGAAGAATAACATCGTTATATACACGCTAGATGACCGGTAGCATTAGTTTAGCTTCTAGTCTTTCTTTAATCTCACAAATACTTCACATTGATGTGAGAAAGCTACGGCATCCATCGTTCTCATGCTCCTACCAATACTTGCAGTTGTGGCGTCTAATTAACTAATCAGGGCCTATACTTTCTAAAAAAAGTTAAGAGATCGTAAGTTCATCAGCCAATCATTGACGGTCTTTCAAGCAAAATCCACCAATCATAGACAAGATGATAGAGCGTAAATACTTACATTCACTTAACGCGTTTTGAAAGTATGGCCCCAAGTCATTATTGTTACGAATTATTTGTAGGCCTTTCTTCGAAATTTCATGGAATTAATGATGAATCGTGAGTTATTTTCTGGTGTCATAGCCTGCATTATTTTCAGTATTGATTTATTTCCTAATCGTTGTCTATGAACTTTCACTGGCATATTATGCATTTAACAAATTTATCACCGTGGTGGAAACTACACCTTTGTAGTTCTGATTTATTTTCTGGGTCAAGAAGTTCAGAGTTAAGTTCAGTTTCTACCCTTATCTTAATTAATGTGAGCACTTCACTGTGCTGTAAATGCTTGTTTTCAAAGTCGATTGGCTGGCAGGATTTTGCTATAGTTGTGCTTTATGAGTGTTGAATTAATTGCTTTATGATCAGTTGTGCTTTATGAGTGTTGAATTAATTGCTTTATGATCTTCTGCAGGATTCCTTTAAGTAATATGTAGTTGAACACAAAAATTCGAGAGGCATTGTGTGGGTATTACAGTTGACAAGAAGAGATTGTCAAATTGTGCTTCACTCGCTTAGAAAATATTCTGTGAGGCTGTTAGATTTATTATTTCTCTATTGGTACAACATTCCTGTATTGAAGCCTTCTGTAAGTGGCGTTGTAAACAGTGCGTTCTTTCATCCGTGGATTGAAGCTCGGCATGAAAGTTATTGCAGGTGCAGGGGCTATACTTTCAAAACTTGCTAAGTGAACGTAAGTACTTACGCTCTATTTTCTTGTCTATGATTGGTGGATTTTGCTTGAAAGGCAGTCAATGATTGGCTGATGAACTTACGATCTCTTTACTTTTTTTTTAAAGTATGGTCCCAGGGGCCATACTTTCAAAGCTCGCTAAGTGAACGTAAGTATTTACGCTCTATTTTCTTGTCTATGATTGGTGGATTTTGCTTGAAATGCCGTCAATGATTGGCTGATGAACTTACGATCTCTTTATTTTTTTTTAAAGTATGGCCCCAGGTTATGAACTTGTTCTGGTCAGTGCTCAGTGAGCCGCTCGTATCACGTTTACTCGCACCAGTCACAGCAACCGTTCTTCATTCCCGTGAAAATATTGATAAATATTGATATATAATATTGATATTGATATATAATATTGATATTGATATATAATAAATAACTCACAAGTGAATATCTCCGCACTGAAACACCAACGGCGTCGGAGGTCTTGTTGCTTTCTTAGTTTATCTCATTAGAAGGCGAGACACGTTCCAGGATTGTATTTCGTAATTATTAAGTAAACTTGTGAGTTTCGAGAAACTACTTGATTCAGAATTTAATGTTTAACTATATCTAATCAATTCTGGTGCAAATATATTCGAAAATGGTGACAATCAAGCAGAAATGTATAGTAGGTCTGTGCCCGTGAAATTGTTTACTCCCTGAAAAGAAATTACTATAAGATAGCAGAATAAGCTTATTTAAACACGAGTGGTTAATGACCAGAGAAATCATTGATTTAAATTTTCAGAATCGAACAATATTCTTCACTGGACGTTGATTGATAAAAATTCAGGTTCAAGGAAGTAATTTAATTTATTAACGACGTTTCGAATGTGACATCATTCATTTTCGAAGCATTGAATACTGAAATTTTGACGGAAATAAGTACATGATACACGTAAATATGATACAACACGAAAATTTGGAACCGTATTCCCTGCAAAGAGTGGATGAAACATAACTGTGCTGGGCACAACTCTTACCGACAATTGGCTATCTTCAGAAGCCTGTGAATGTGTACGAGCCGTAAATATTGAAGTCGAAGAGATATGTGATCATTGTTAGTGAATCCTGAACCGTTCATTGTGTGGACTCGCTGGTCATTTTAGAGCAGCGACCAAACAAGCTTCAGTGCCTGACCATTCTTCGTCCCTGCTGGCTCTTCTTTCGGCTTTATTCTGGTGAGTTTTTTTTTATTTCTTTTTTTTCCTTTTTTTTCTTTTTTCCTTTTTTTCAAACCCGTTTTATAATGACATGAAATGACGTATGAAAGAATGCTCACAGCCTACTTGCATGTATTTTTTCTAAGGGATTTATCCCTGAAGTATATATATATAGTCAGATGGGGTAAGACAGGACCAAAATCACTAACAGGCATGTAGCATCTATACCATGAATAACTAAAAAATCCTAAACCTATCACAAGGCGTGGTTATGCAATGGGCTTCAAAGCTACAACTCAGACTTTTTGCATACAACACAGTTTTCTGTACAGATTAAAAAAAGTGAGCTGGTCCCATCTTACCCCATTGGGGTAAGATGGGATCAGGCTGGGGTAAGAAAGGACCAACAGGTAATTCTTATGTTACAAGGTTTTTAGTAAAAATATAAATCTGATATTCAATATTATCCATCTAGAAACACATTATTTGATTAAACAACCACTTGTTACTGTTTTGTGTTGCAGGAAGTCTACTCTGATATCAGTCACATTGGAGTTTTTGCCATGAGAAAACTTTGTTAAGCATAGAAATAGTAGGTTGGCTTTGATTCATTGTAGAGCACTGCCAAATGCTACATGTATATTCCATTAGTGTCATTGTCTGAAAATTTATCAAATTGGTAATAAAACCAATAGATAATAACTTAAAAGTTGGACGTCATGCGTTTTCTTGCTAACTGCATTTGTGGTGCACTTCTTCAAACATAGCCCATGCCCTCTCACAAAATTGTGATAATAATTATTTTTTTATGTTTCACACAATGATTTTTCCCCCAACCACTCTTGCACATTGTTCTGCAGCTCACTAATGGGAAGAGACATCCCTATTTTCTCCATCCCCATGATGCAAGTCACAATAGTATGCTAAATTTATCTAATTAAAAAAGCTAACAAGTTAGAATGGTTATTTTAAGCAAAAGATGAAAAATTTGACCAAAATACTCCCTGTATACTTATGCACAAAAATATATTCATTTAAAAGCTATTTTGTATAAACTATGGGGTAAAAGAGGACCATTTGTGGCAATTGTGGGGTAAGACAGGACCATTTGTGGGGTAAGATAGGACCACTTGTGGGGTAAAACAGGATCATTTAGTGGTCCTGTCTTACCCCATTTGACTATATATATATTGAATGATAAAGTAGATTTTATGATACTTTTATTGTCCATTCATGCGCCATGCCGGATTATACATTACTTTTTTAATTGGAAATGATCGAAATTGAAGTTTTCTCTGGGCAGTATATTATTTTGTCTACACCACTCAGTTGATCATTGAACGACTGAACAAAAAAGCGCCGTAAATACATTCGAGAGCATTGTTTTTCCCTTTTCTTTTACATGATCATAAATCGAACACAATCTAAATATCATATGCAGATCTCATATGTAATTTGTTTTCTCCGGTAGGAAACCTCGTAGATTTATGCACTGAATAAAAACAAGGACAGCGTAAATATTATTTATATCATTATATCCTTATATCACTTACCTATATCCTTACGATGGTCGTAGACGTTCGATCCGAACTGCTAGGTTTGTACACGTCAAGCAGACCTGCTGTACACACGTCACTCTTTACCATGTCCATCTTATCAGCTGATAAATCAGCCTGCTGGGCCTATACTTTCAAAAAAAGTTAAGAGATCGTAAGTTCATCAGCCAATCATTGACAGCCTTTCAAGTAAAATCCACCAATCATAGACAAGAAAATAGAGCGTAAGTACTTACGTTCACTTAGCGAGTTTTGAAAGTATGGTCCCTGCCACGACTCGCTCCGCTCTGTACGTTCAGTTGCTTCGCGCTATCAGGTTACGTTTATGCCCGGCGCCTTGCTTGTTAATGGTTTATGGTTGTAATCGTCCAATTCAATTATTAAAAAGTGTATCCCGTTACTTTGTAGATAATCAAGCATTTAATTTGATCATTGAAGCATGCCTTAGTCTTGAATTTAATGAGCAATGATTTATTTTGGTCATTTACATGCATGATTGTTTATCGTATATGAAATTTCTGGTGGTTTGCGATGTCAGCTATGTATTTAATTATATTTTCATCTTTTAGACTAATCCAACTTTTGCAATCGCTACAATTACCATTACTTCAGCGCTTATTGTTCTTGAATGTAAAGTAAATGCCCTCAGCATTGCAAAATGTCAAACAGCTACACTGTTAGAATAAACGGTGAAAAAACGGTCCCACTGGCGTTCTAGTGGCCGGTCGCCCCGTGAAAACAAACTGTTTCACCGTTTTTAGCAGATGTTTTACGGATTTCTAGTGTTAAATTAGAATAAAAACGGCGACACGGTGTTTCTTTTCACGTGCCGACCGGCCACTGAAACGCCGGTAATACCGTTAACGGTAATTTTTCTATCAGTGTACAACACAGTAACTAAGATTATTGTATGGAATCAATCACGGAGCTGGAATTCTAAACTGCAATAGTTGACCGTCGTACTGCACACGTGAGCGACAAATTAAAAAAATAAATAATGACTATTACGATTTTGATGAAGATTTTAATGCTTGTTGGTTAATGATTGAATCTTGCAGGCTGTGTGCAGTATGAAATGGTTTTATTATCCCGTATTTGATTAGCCGACAGGCCGACAGCTGTTAAAGACTTTTCTAGTTTAAATGCGATTGTAAACTGCACTCTAGTTAACTCAACAGGAAATGTGAGTCAACATATCCATTAAATATGAAGTAAACTTTTATTCAAAGTTTAAAAAGTTTTTTCAGCTTTGCATGATCATGTCATGATCAGCAACATATTTGGCATGATCAGGAGCTCAGATCATGCATTTTAAGGGGACCGTCCACCCCTAAATTTTCAATTTTGGCGTTTTCCGTTTTTTGTGCTCATCTTAAAGCTTACTTTCTGACTCATCGAACGGTACCAGAATCATCTCTCTACGTCGAAAAATGATTTCGTGACAGCTCCCTAAAGGGGGGCGTTTTCGAGGTCCCTTCAGTAAAGTCTATGGGATTAATTCGAAGGCTGGACACACTAAAAAGGAACGTCTGACGTAAAGCGGCCAATTATGGCATTATCCGGTGCTTATACTCATCTTAAAGCTTACTTTCTGACGCGTCGAACGGTACCAGAACCATCTTTCTACCTGCATTTCGACGTACACGACGCGCCGTGGAATGGGGGGCGGTGGTGGGCGGCCTTCAGTAATTCCTATGGGCGTAATTCGAGAGCAGGGCTATAAATATAGCCTGCTGCCAGCTGCAGCCAGAGCAGTCAGTGTCCATCATGACAGCGAGGTGAGAGGTATGCAGCCAGTCGCTCTATGCCTCGCTGACTTGGTTTGAGGCTTAATTACGGTATCTAGGCTACGTTACGACTCTTTTACGTCCCTTTACGTGCCGCTCGGCTGTTTTTTGGGCCTGGGGCCGTATTATCAAAACTTCGTAACTTTTTGTACATCCGACAAAAAAGTTACGTGTTACGTAAGTACACCCAAATTTTGGCATTATCAAAACATTCGTACGTAAGACTTAGCTAAAAGCGTACTATCAAAACCATCTGGCCAACTGACCAATCAGAGGCTTTGGATTTGTTTACATCCTGTGAACTTCGATGGCGGGAATCGACGCCTTCGATGGTATCGACTATCGAATGCTGTCTGTCGGTATTGCTCCTTGTTGGCCCAGAAAAAGCCGTTCTAAAATAGTTGTGAACTCTTTTTAATAAACAGCGTGAGTTGAAGAAGAAATCTATGTACGGAGCTAAAAATTATGGTTGGCAGAGATATAAAGTACCGACTAGAAGGAATGAATGAATTGAATTTTTGAAAATGAATGAAAAAATATGTGAAAATTTTTGAAAAAATTAATTGAATTTTTTTCCAATAGCACTGTTTAGCACGATCACATATTTTGATCATGCAAATGTTGCACGATCAAGTAGTGGAGCCATCATTCTATGCGTGTATTATCCGCGCTGTCGGATTATTGACAAAATTCTATCACAAGTCAAGGTGTTGCTACTTGCTAGTAAATCAATAGTTTCCTATCGCTTCAGCAGACACTAAACTAGTGCGGAACTCCACTTACGACATCTCCGAGCAGGCGTACAGTTACGTTACTTATCTTCCTGCGCAAATGTTTTAATAATACCACCTCTAGAGTCACGTCATCAAGCCAGCACTTACGCCACTCTCAAGTCGATTTTGCGTACTTACGAAGTTTTGATAATACGGCCCCTGGTGTAAACCTCCTATTGCTCTCACGGAAAACCTATCTCCTCCTACGGTTTTCAAGCTACAGCAATGAGAGTCATATCATTCGATTCGTAAAGACCACACCTATCGATCTGGCCATCCTTTTTTTGAATTTGTGCATGGTTCGTCTTATATATGGGGGAGAAGGGGGGGAAGGCAGGGAAAAAGTGGAAAAATGGGAAAAACGCGCATAAAAAAAACTTTGTGGAAAATGAAAAAAAAGGATGGCTGAGTCGAATGATACGTGTCTCGATGTTGTAGGACGATATTTGTAGGAGGAGATAGATTTTCTATAGTACCCGTTTTTGGCCGTTTTCTATGAATATCACGTTTTAATTCAATTTTTTCGAAAAATTCATATGAGCAAAATGTCATTTTTTTACATTTTACGTGTGTATGTGAAGTTTCACGATGATCGGATAATAACTGTAGAAGTTTTTACGGAGGGTAGACGGTCCCCTTAAAAGACACTTTCGCTGTTTGCGATTAAAGCCAATTGACAAACTGGAAAAAGTTGGGGCATGAATAAATAAAGAATTTTCCGGCGGTTGCCTTTTTTTTCGTGCAATCTTCTAAAATTTTATAAACCTGAGTAGGTCAACAGTGCATTGCGCACTTATATCTGCACATAATCCAGAACCTTTACGTGTATTTTTATGTAAAAATTTCCATTTCGGATGCAGAGCAACATTATTTCCTTTTCGGAAATAATGTTCCTGGGCAAATTATTTCCTTTTCGGATGCACAGCAACAATTTGATAACATTGAACGAAGCACACGCGGCACACGGTGTATACACGAAGAATTTAGTGGCCGGTGTCGACGTAGGCAGCAAGGTTGTTCTGCCGTTATGAGTCCACGCTCACTTCGACATCAAAATTCTCAGCACGCCATGACCGCATTAGCTATAATATTGAATAATATTGGTTAATATTGAAAAATATTGAATATTATTGAAAAATATTGAATAATATTAAATAATATTAGTGCGGTTTCTCCTGCTAAATTCTCAGCACGCCATGACCGCATTAGCTATAATATTGAATAATATTGGTTAATATTGAAAAATATTGAATAATATTAAATAATATTAGTGCGGTCTATCGTGCGGGATTCAATGCTATTTTCTGATATCCTTACTGAGGCGTTAAGCGATTATGTGGTGTCCTATGAAGGCATTGTTAGACGTGGGAGGAGGTTTCATAACCGTTAGGGTTGTGAATGTGTGTCATGTGATTGTCTGTGTGTCATTATCTGATTGAAATAATTTATATGTTAATGTACATCGAAAAATTTGTATTTTTAATCGACTTGGACGCGTAAAGGAAACGTGTGATGATTCTAAAAATGCATGAATTTTATTCATATTGATTGTGAGTCCTGCTGCAGTACTAAGTCGATTAAACATGCACATTAAACTTAAACATTCTTACTGCAGGTTTAACATCCTGTTTATTCTTGTAATGTAGTCAGGGTAGCCGAGTGAAGTGACATGAAACGCCAGTGTATGACAGCTAACTCTCTAGGGCACGATTTCATGCTTGGATTTAATCGTAATAAGAATAAAAGTCTTCCATAATTTTGTAGGCAGTGGCAGATATCTGGGTTGGTCTTTGTCGCTTATGTCCGAGCCGCTGACACTTAAAAAATCACCTGAAGTGTTGCATTACATTTCTCATATAATCCGGAATTCGACATCTTATTTATGTGTTAAGGCTGCGTGAATAGATAAAATGAACCACTCTTATTGTATTTGTTGTAGAGATGTGGGCAGCGTCTGTACGAGAGTGCTACGCTATAGTGCTGCGTCAGTGACCATGTTGGTGCTGCTCCTAATTTTATTGTATTTGTTGTAGAGATGTAGTCAGCGTTTGTACGTGAGTGCCACGCTAGTGCTGCGTCAGTGACCATGTTGGTGCTGCTCCTAATTTTAGGCTTCACTCACTGGTTCTGTTATATATACTTCCTGCGGTGCGACCCGCTAGCTTACTGCTTGCTCTCCCTTACTTGCCTCCAATCCTGCCTGCACTGCACCTTAGCAAGCATTGCTAGAACTTTTTAATACTTTTTGCACCTTATCATTGTTCATTAAATGAATTACAAGGGCAGCTGTCAATGAAATATTGTCATCAACGCAAGATTGAGATCGTGTACAGACAGCTGCACCTTAGCAAGCATTGCTAGAACTTTTTAATACTTTTTGCACCTTATCATTGTTCATTACTGTAAATGAATTACAAGGGCAGATATGAATTAAATATTGTCATCAACGCAAGACTGAGATCGTGTACAGACAGCTGAGCTCAGGAATGACAGTGTAAAATAACTGTAAATCTATTTTCACTTCTGCAAACTTCACTCTATCTATCCCGGTATAAATGCTCCCTCAACTGGTGCGAGGAATATGTAGTTTAATTCAACCACAATAAATTAGATTTATTAGGCGCCTACAGCTCTTGCTCAATACGTTCTCTGATCACATGCTTGTTGTATATTGAAAGTATGCATATCTATTTACATCATATTTTTCGAAGAAAATGATAAGAAATAAATTAACATATAGCAGAGTCGGGGTTCATTCGGCTAAATCTGACACAGGATCTAGACATCACAGAATTTTTAAAGCTTGCTGGCAATTAGATGCCACAATTAACTATCCCAATTATAATGCTTATGACCACTCGGCCCGAGTGCTGATTTCGATCAGAATTTTCACAGTTAGCTGGGATCCATACCACAACTCGCTGATTTTTTAAAGATGACAAACGAAGGAAGACATTTGTAAAAATGTCTTCAGGAAGACGAGTGAAGATAGCGGTCGAAAAAAATTGAAGTCATCATGGTGGTGTGTTATTGTTTGTTTATTATAGTTTGTTCATTATGTTTTTTTCATTATAGTTTGTTCAGTGTTGTTTGATCATTATAGTTTGTTCATTATTTTTTGTTCAGTATTTTTTGTTCATTATAGTTTGATCATTATAGTTTGTTCATTATAGTTTGTTCATTATTGTTTGTTCGTAATTGTTTGTTCATTATCGTGTGTTCATTATAGTTTGGTCTTTATTGTTCATTTTGATAATAACGGAGGACATAATTTATTGTAAAGCGTGTTATCAATAAATCAACGTGTTATCAATTTAGTTTCGTACTCGTACGGTTCCAATTTGATCCAGTATATCATTATTGTTTTTTTCAATCGAGTTATAATTCTCTTAGCTTGAGCTTCCAACTTCTAATATAAAACAGCATTTTTTTTAATTCTTAGCAAGGTTTCAACGGAAATTTTAGTTTGTTATGCCTTTCTTTGTATGAAGAATACGAGATTTAAGTGGAAATTTAATTGACTGCAAAGATGAAGAATTTTATACAGACTGAACGACAGAAGCAAGAGCTGATACTGGGAACGATCTCTCTCCCCTTGACCTCATCGCTACATTACTGCAGGAAGAACCAGGCTTCAGGGCCCATACTTTCAAAGAAAGTTAAGAGATCGTAAGTTCATCAGCCAATCATTGACGGCCTTTCAAGCCAATTCCACCAATCATAGTAAAGAAAATAGAGCGTAAGTATTTACGTTCACTTAGCGAATTTTGAAAGTATGGCTTCTGCACACAATTGTTATGTCACCGTCGCTCGGTGTGGCATTCGCTGTGCTCGATCGTCGTCGCTTCGGCCTTTACTGGCGTCACTGCAGAGAGAAAGTCGAGTCTGTGGATACAAGTGGTGTACCTACCTGTGCCATGCTTCACTCACCGACTTGCTTACGGTCTGGGGCTATACTTTCCAAAGAAGTTAAGAGATCGTAAGTTCATCAGCCAATCATTGACGGCATTTCAAGCAAAATCCACCAATCATAGACAAGAAAATAGAGCGTAAGTACTTACGTTCACTTAGCGATTTTTGAAAGTAAAGCCCCAGGGGCTATACTTTCAAAAATCGCTAAGTGAACGTAAGTACTTACGCTCAATTTTCATGTCCATGATTGGTGGATTTTGCTTAAAAGGCCGTCAATGATTGGTTCATGAACATACGATTTCTTAACTTTTTTTTAAAGTACCTATAGGCCCTGTTTACTGGCGCTCCGGCGATGACGTTATTTTATTAATGGTTAGTTTACACAACAAATATGTGAATTTGTTTGTCGTTCATTTTCTCCTGGCTTTTATCATCATTCTTCGTTCATTTATCATGTGACAGACGCCTTTGTTTAATGCTTATTATAATGCAATTTTTATCGAAGTTTGGTGCTAATTTATATAAGGAGGACAAGGGAGTAATTTTAGAGCTCGGATACTACAGGACGTTTTTTCTACTTGAAGCAAACTTGAAATATTCAAAGAATCCAAGTTGAAATTTCTGTTGATTATGTTTATTGAACCCATTGAAGTTTTTTCTACTTGCTCAACCAGGTTAAATATTTAGGACCGAGTTTGTGGTCCCTCAGTTGATGGAATGCGATGGCTTCACGGATAATTTCACTTCAATAATTGCATCTAAATCGACCAGAATAAATGTGACTCAATTGATATTCCAGCGAATATTTCGTGGAAAAAATGTCCACGCTCTTTATAGGTTTATGACTCAATGCTCTTAAATGAAAGCAAATACGTTAGCTTATGGGCTAGTTCCGATTGTAAATTGTGTTCATAGTTGTCTCGTATGTTTGACGTGTGTATTTTTCAATATATTATAGCGTTAGGAACATTGAAACTTGCTGAGTCTCTTACAATAGTATAATTTCGTTGATTTTTTCGTTAATTGATTCTTCATAGCAATACTGTACGTGTAGCGAGCTCGTGGATAAACCTTCAAGTATTAGACATCGTTTTGTAAGTAGCGGGAAACCATTGCATGCGCCCACGATATATTCTGGGGCCGTATTATCAAAACTTCGTAAGTACGCAAAATCGACTTACGAGTGGCGTTGCTGTGACAACGTAATACTAGCGGTAGTATTATAAAAACATTTGCGCGAGAAAAATGGGCACGGGAAAAAAATTTAGGCTTTTAGCTAAGACTTGCGTACGAAAGTTTTGATAATGCCAAAATTAGGGTGTAGGTATTTACGTACCACAGAACTTTTTTGTCGTATGTACAAAAAGTTACGAAGCTTTGATAATCCGGGCCCAGATGTTGAGAAGTGATTATGAAGTATTGCGGAAAGCTTGCTGGGTCGCTGACGATAGGAAGTATAGTGTTCAGCGGTGTTTCTTCGTATTTTAAAAATTATTTTTACATTTCAGATCAAATTTAATTTAGTTTACCTAGCGTCCATAAAAAAATAAAGTAGCGTAAATAGAATGCATGTATAGCGTTGACGTCGCTTAGTGTGCAGTGACACTTGTTTATCAAAGTTTTGCTAGATAGCTAGTGTACTCGATAGATATTTGCAGGTGCTTCGACGTTATCGTTCCGAGAAAGCATTGCAGATAAGGAAACTCAAACTCAGCCTTATCAGGGAGCCACTGACGGAAGAAAAAGAATTCCTGAACCTCGTCCCATCGATCGCCATGTGCCCTGAGACAGTCATCCTGCGTCCGGCCTATACTTTTCAAAAAAAGTTAAGAGATCGTAAGTTCATCAGCCAATCATTGAGGGCCTTTCAAGCAAAATCCACCAATCGTAGACAAGAAAATAGAGCGTAAGTACTTACGTTCACTTAGCGAGTTTTGAAAGTATTTCGCCCAGAGTATGGCCCCCTGCAGAAATATTTTCTATCGGCGATAATTTCTTGAGTGGAGGTTAGGAATCAAATTACGATTTCAACGAAATTATAATTGGAGATAAATTTGACAATTCAGTCATTTGTTGAAACGTGAAATTGGTACCTATATATTTTATTACACTTAGAATGATGAAATTCGGTTTGCGTTGAATAAGAATTCACAGCATTGAAGTAGTTTATGAAAAAGCGCAGTTTTGTAAAAATTATGACCCAGTAGAAAACTATTTAATTTTTTGCTGAAGTATTCACTTCGAATAATAAATATTGAGAATGCAAAATTGCTTTATTCTCAATTTTCTAATAACAATTTCTTTGAGCGATCAATTTAAAAAATCGTAGACGAATTGGATCAAGTCGACATATCTGGAGACTAGGATTTCTTAATTAATAAGTAAGATTGTGATTCTTCCTAATAAGGCTCGAGGCTCAGCATATTGACGAATAGAGCACTATAATTAGTGACAAATAGGAAACGTGAATATGCAATAAAATAGGAAATTAACTGATGTACCGGTATTCGTTATACTGACTGTTCATTTTATTTGACTGACTGTTATACTGACTGTTCATAAGTCCAAAACTCAATCACAGGCACAGCTGCTTCCTCCAACAAACCTACAATCACGGCTTTACACTCGCACGTACATGTTCTTTCATACCTCACGCTATTATATATACTCTCACCTTCTCCTCGATCTGAGTCACCAGGGCCTATACTTTCAAAAAAAGTTAAGAGATCGTAAGTTCATCAGCCAATCATTGACGGCCTTTCAAGTTAAATCCACCAATCACAGACAAGAAAATAGAGCGTAAGTACTTACGTTCTCTTAGCGAGTTTTGAAAGTATGGCCCCAGATGATCTTTCTCGGAGCGAACAATAAATGCAACTCGGGTGCTTACTGCGAGCAAGTTGGGCGTAGTAACGCTACCTTTATGATGTTAGCTTTACTAAATTTCATATATGTATTTCATTATTGAGCATACTGTACGTCTCCATCCCTTGCCCGGCCTAATACGAATGTAAATACAAAGATTGTAAATTATATTATTTGTAATTTTAGATGTCCAAATTTGGACAAGGTTTGACTAAAATGGACGCAGTACGGCTTCGTATCGACTTAATGAGTAGAATGTGATCCTATATAGCTTATACATGCCATTTTAAGACAAGTTTTGTGTAACTTGATCGTTACACAAAACAACGTAACTACATTAACTGGAAGTCTTCATGCGCTTTGGTTTCGTCTTGAATGAAATTGGTACATGTACGAGTACGTATATATACTGTAGACGTGGCAGTACTGCATTGTACTATACTGTATATACTGGCAATACTGTAGACGTGACAGTACTGCATTGTACTGTACTGTATATACTGGCAATACTGTAGACGTGGCAGTACTGCATTGTACTGTACTGTATATACTGGCAATACTGTAGACGTGGCAGCACTGCATTGAAGGAAGGAACAAGTTGCTGTCTTGGTTCACGCTATGCTGCTTTATTTCATGGAAACAACGTAACTACATTAACTGGAAGTTTCATACGCTTTGTATGAAATGAAATGAATTTA
The DNA here is from genome assembly GCF_000764305.2 of Hyalella azteca. Classification (NCBI taxonomy): domain Eukaryota; kingdom Metazoa; phylum Arthropoda; class Malacostraca; order Amphipoda; family Hyalellidae; genus Hyalella; species Hyalella azteca. Next base: position 59,583 of record NW_025934069.1, on the reverse strand, counting down.
ATTTAAGAATGAAATCATTCTTAAATGAAATTGGTACATGTACGAGCAGTATATATACTGTAGACGTGGCAGTACTGCATTGAAGGAAGGAACAAGTTGCTGTCTTGGTTCACGCTATGCTGCTTTATTTCTTGAAAACAACATAACTACATTAACTGGAAGTTTCATGCGCTTTGGTTTCGTCTTAAATGAAATTGGTGCATGTACGAGCAGTATATATACTGTAGACGTGGCAGTACTGTATTGAAGGAAGGAACAAGTTGCTGTCTTGGTACACGCTATGCTGCTTTATTTCAACACAGCCACAAGTGACACAGGTGCGAGGCTATTGGTACTGTAGCTAGAGTAGCCTGATGACTCGCTAATACAATCGCTCTTACTACTGTGAAGTCTGCAGGTTTCAAGTCTGAAACTGCATATTGTTTCTCTGTTATTGAGTGGAAACAAATAAATTATTATGGTGTAAGGATGCATTAGTATTGATTTTTGGAATTTGCTGCGACTCAACGTTAAATGCTCTGACTCGCTCTTTCTAACATATTGAGTTTATTGCTATGTTATCATTTATAGAGTGAAAATTGGCTTCATTTGGGCCGTGCAAATACTACACGACCATATGAAGTCTTTATCACGCTACACTTTGTTATCTCTGGAATTTAATGGAAGTTGTGACTGGTTAACGTCTCAAATTGACATCAGTAGGCGGAGCGCAATAATTATCCGATCATAATTAGCATTGAACTATGAGTAATGAATTTCAAATACAAGCTGCATGAAATTGGACCATGAAACATCAGGATGCTGATTTGTCTAAATAAAGAAAGTCACCCTTGCATGTCATTTGGAGTGTCGACATCGAGTCTAGGATCTGTTCTTAATTTAATTTTTTAACCACTTGAGAAAAAAACGAATAGTTTATCATAGGTAAGCAAGCAACTGAATAAATCTTCGATAGAAGGCGTCTAGCTTGCTGTAATCATCCATTGAATAGTCAGTGGTCACGGGAGGGAGCGACGTTTAAATTGATATATCAAGTTTTCGATTTTTACTGAGCTGTGCATCAGGCAATGACAATAATATCAGGTACAACCTTTACAATATTATGTACGCTTATCTGATCATAATTAGTAAACATTGCTATCAAGACTCAGTTCAGCATTAAACTGCAGGTTCGGTGACAACTCAATTCAAGTGGAGTTTGCTGCGAAAAAATATGTATGTCGTCTTGAACACCCATGTTTTGAAGGCATCCCTTGTGATTTGTGTTGAAGCCGAGTTATGTGTGGACTTGATTTAAGTTTCTACTAGTTTGAGAGTATGAAATATGTACATAAATCTACGGAGAATGTGAGCTAATTTCAAAATGCCCTTGTAAATTGCATTAGAACCGAGAGATACAGAGAGGTCGTCGGTAACGGAGAGATACAGGCACTGACATGCTGTTAATACTGGCTTGCTTGTTGTCCTGATTTGCCAGTGATACATATATCCGTATGGTAATCCATCAGTAAAATGAATAGCGGAATGGCGCAGCACAACACGAGGGCTCATCAGACCACGATGGGTCAGCACAACTCGAGGACCGAACAGTCATTCAGTGAGCTTGAGTCAGTCATTCAATGAGGAAAAGTAATGATTCAAATAATGGGCCCAGTTCTGATTATTACTAAAATTAAAAAAATTATTCAGTTTATCAAGCAGTTTTGTGAAATAACGTTTATATTAGTAATAAAGAAAGATTTTATTTCGTCAGAGCAGCAGTGCCACTGGAACAGTCGAAACCAAAAATTTTATCTGTGCTTGGGCAACTTTGATGAGAATATTTTATTCATAATTTCTTGGCGTTTTACGATGAATGTTTATTGTCTGATATGATTCTTTGCAGCGTTCTTTGAAGACGTTTTACGATGAATATTTATTGTCTGATATGATTCTTTGCAGCTTTCTTTAAAGCCAGTAAGTGTCATTTTCGCCGTGGCCCTTATGTCTTCAATGCTAAGAGCCAATTCGCTTTCATTATAAAATTTAATTAATTCGGAAATCGACAGCTCAATTCCGTGAAAAGAATCGACTACTGTATGCTTTAGTGATATGGTTTTCGTAACAGCGCCAGCACTGGGCCATTGCAAAGATATTGGATAAGAAGACCGAGCTTGTGAAGGTTTTGAATGTCAGTGGCGTCTCCGGGGAAATCAGACTTCGCTTTAAATGATGTTCAACCGTGAGATGGAAGCTGAGCAGCACCGTCGTTCCTATTAGGCCTCGCTTTTTTCTTGCCCAAGGCTTTTACTATTACCATTTATTACCGACTCTTACATGAGGGCTAATGTGGTGCTTCCGTCTTACCGGATTTCTCAAAATGCGAGTACTGGTTTCGACTGTAATATTCAAGAAATTTCATTTGTGTTCTCAATTTATTCCTGGGTAATGATCATCAATTGCCAGGAACAAGTTAATGCTTTTCCTAACATTCTACTGCCCTAAAAGTTCTAGACCAGATTGAAATGACACGATGAGATGTGGGCGGTTTGATTGCTAAGCAAGTATTGGCGTTTCGTCATGGCCCAGTTTACAGATGATGAACGACGAACAGGGAAGTATTCATCCGGGTTGATGTTCCTTGAAGATTCATATTCATGATCAAACGAAAGGTTATTAGTGACGCTGTTTATTAGTAACGTAAAAGCATAGTTAATGTATCTTCATTCGCCACGTGAAAACTAAGTACTTCATACTTGATTCAGTGAATGTACTTCTATTCGTAGTTAGGATCACGTTGGCTATTTTTAATTTCGGCGTGCGCTCACAGTTTTATAACATGCGAATTATAGCTTCGGCGGACGGTGTTAACGAGTTTGTTCGAGATAACTCGAGGCCCTTGTGCAAACGCATAAAAATGGGGCGCTGGCTTACCAAAAATTAACGTAGAACGCCCGTGTGTCCCGATTTCGTTAATTTCCCGACATTCATCTAATAAACTTTGTGTGCACAACTGCACGATATTGTGAGGATGTTAAGTATGAATAATTTTGCTCTGGGTTCGTATAAATCATTTGACAAATCGGAATAAAATGAATTTTACCTTGGAATCCAGCTACTTTATTTTCGCTTTACTTGCTAGCAACTTTTCTACGTTAATAAATCGAGTGAAAACTGGAACTTTTTGATGCATCCGGTGCTGTTTACTTTTATTTAGTCATAACAAATAATCAATTATCATCGCGAAACGAATTAGTTTTCAAAAAAGCTTATGAATGTAAACAGGCCTTTTAACAATAATTGTTATAGATGTGATATTTGCATAAATTGGTACCACTATTGATTGGATTATTAAATTAGTGGCTTTTCAACTGAATGCTCCTTACTTATCATGAAAATCCGTCGGCTGCTTGAAGCCCAACCTTCATTGACGCGCAGCATTGTACGTTATTAAAAGCCCACGCTGGTAAACTTATGACTTTACTGATTAATTAAGTAGCTACGAGGCGGTATGAACTTACATAAGCTCCTATCACACTGTTGAATATTTCGACTTTCTTCAATGCCTTCTTCCTTGGCTTTTTCTCGGAGAGTCTCATTGTCGCTGTGTATGGGAAAGGTAGAAGTTTCTTGTGAGTTCGTGGAAATCTGTGCCCTGTATCTTGGTTACTTCACTGTTAGAAAAAACGGTGAAAAAACGGTCCCACCGGCATCCTAGTGGCCGGTCGCCCCGTTAAAATAAACTGTTTCGCCGTTTTTATCAGATGTTTTACGGATTTCTGGTGTTAAATTGGAATAAAAACGGCGACACGGTGTTTCTTTTCACGTGCCGACCGGCCACTGAAACGCAGGTAATACCGTTAACGGTCATTTTTCTAACAGTGTTGCCACGTACGTTTATTGTGATGGTTCATTGGTTCGTCCTTGTTTACGGACTGTCTGAGGACTGCTATCGTTTTTTGATGTGTAATTCACCTTATGCATGCTGAACCTGCGGAGTTGATATAAAAATTGATCATATTTTGATATTTTGCTCTCGCGTCCCCGCTATAATGTTGCGCGAACTGAGTTCTATAGCGAACCTTGTTAGGATTAACATCTATAGTCTATGACAGTGCGCGTCAATGCTTGGAGGCGGAGGTTTTTCAAAACAAGAACAACATCTCGCCGTAAATACGGTATGTTCACACTTGTTACAATATTGGCCACCTGTACATAACTTGGCAACAGACGATGCTACAACCTTTGTGAATAGAATATCTCGTACCATTAAGAATGTCCAGATGGGACAAAAGAATTATGTAACGTCATTTACTACACCTGTAACAAGATAGTATAGACCTGTATTTTGCATGTTTCAATTTAAGTGTAACTTATCTATTAAAAAAATGGCATTTTGAAAAAAAGTGGTCAAAGTTACCCATTTCACGGTATTACCATTACCATAAGATTAGAGTAATGAATTCCCTTGGGTAGCATCCGGATTTTGTTATTTGCTTGGATTATTTTTTTTTTCGTAAATTGATGTTGATATTTATCGAGATAATTCTGCCTCAGGAGCATATAGGAATTAGACATTATTCATACACTATTTTGAACATTTAATCTATTTTGTATACTATTTGTTGAACACTATTGAATAATTTGATGAATAGTGTATGAATAATTTGTTGAACACTATTTGTTATTTTGTATAACTTCTGTAGTATTTAAACATTTTTTAATGTTGATTATAAAGCGTTCCTTCCAATTCACGTTCGCCCACGACGCCAGTGCACGCGCGTTCCCGGAACGCTAGCGCTCAGGGCCCATACTTTCAAAAGAAGTTAAGAGATCGTAAGTTCATCAGCCAATCATTGACGGCCTTTCAAGCAAAATCCACCAATCATAGACAAGAAAATAGATCGTAAGTACTTACGTTCACTTAGCGAGTTTTGAAAGCATGGCACTGGGGCCATACTTTCAAAAAAATGTTAAGAGATCGTAAGTTCATGAGCCAATCATTGACAGCCTTTCAAGCAAAATCCACCAATCATAGACAAGAAAATAGAGCGTAAGTACTTACGTTGACTTAGCGAGTTTTTAAAGTATGGCCCCTGCTGTTTAAGTCACTTGTATTTTTATTCGCATTCGAATGCATGTGTTGAAGCCGTCTGATAAAACTGAGTGCCTTCTTTCCTGAGTGTAGTCCCACTAGCTGCATTCATTGCATTTGTTTCTATGTAAACAATTGATAGTTGGTTGTAGATCTGAGTGTAGCTTCATTTCCATAGTCCAACTAGCTGCATTCTGTGCATTTGTTTCTATGTAAACAATTAATAGTTGGTTGTAGATCTGAGTGTAACTTCATTTCCATAGTCCCACTAGCTGCATTCTGTGCATTTGTTTCTATGTAAACAATTAATAGTTGGTTGTAGATCTGAGTGTAGCTTCATTTCCATAGTCCAATTAGCTGCATTCATTGCATTTGTTTCTATGTAAACAATTAATGGTTGGTTGTAGAACTCTCCTGCTGTAATGTAGTTAACACAGTCATAGATTAAGTGTAAAATTTTAAAATATATTACAAGATTAGCTTGAGCTGGTAATTACATTTTTATGTTTCGGCAAATGTAGTCATACTAATGACTGTCTTGCAAGTACTACGCTGGCGATATTAATTTCAACGCATTTAATGGAACGAGCAATCTGTTCCTGCATGGCTAATTACCGACTCGTTGTTTCGACCCTATATACTTGTATAGCTGATAAGCTCTATTCTGCTCATGTAATTATAACAAAAGTTACGTAAAGTAGCTTGACACACATGCTCTGTGTATGGGCAGCGTATCTTGCCCAGTTAACTGCTTGTCTGTGGATAAGATAAGGATGCTTATCTACTTGCTTCTTCGACTATACGCTTGTTTAGTCTCATATCAGAAGAAACCGATATGAGACCGGGTGTTGATTTGAATAATCTATTTTTTAGTTTCCGACAATTATGCTGACTAATGAATCATTGATCAATTTTAAGTCTAGAAGCGAATGTCATCACCCGCGCTACTGACATGTATTTTTTCTTATCATATCAGTTTAATTGATCTGATGGCAATGTTCTCTGGGAACTTTGAAGGCTATTGTTAGACACATGACCTGCTACGGTAGATATAATACGTCTCATCATGAGACGTATTATAGAAAACCTAATCCATAATAAAACGTATCCATAATAAAACGTATCCATACGTAAACGTATCCATAGAAAACCTAATGCCATGAGACTCTCATGGCATTAGGTTTTCTATGGATACAATATTATAACTGCGTAAATGTACTGTCACAAACAGTGACAGTAACAACCATCGTTAATTATTGACGTGCATTGTTCACTGTGTACATTAAATCGAGCCAGATTATAAAGCAAACTTTTCGAATTTACAGAGCAAAACACCGTGTATCTCAAATTTCTATTGCGTCAGGAATAAATCGTAATGTGCTTGATATTTCAATTTAAATTCAATATGAACTCTCCTAATGATGGATAGATGGAAGATCTCGTTTACGATGTATGAGCATGAAGTGATCAAATAAATAACGTGATTAAATGTGAATGTCAAGTAATTCTCCTTAATTCTTCTGGTGTGTTTGTGCACCGTGCGTGAGTCTCGTCTGCATCTCTTCTAATATGTCTAACGAAATATTTTCTTAAGATTCAAAATTTTAATTAATTCTCGACTAATTGAGCATCTTATATGATTGAATGTAATGGTTAAAATCCGCCTAATAGCGGTCAACTCTTGAGGGCAAATTATTTTTGTTATACATACTCCAATTCGTGTTTTTTACATTTGACTCCTTCAAAAACGTGATAAATTCGTATTAATAGTATACTTTAATCTCCAATCAAAATACAACTTTTGTTGCTTGAGACTTATAATATTCTCAAGACAATACCACATCATCTATCCACATGCACGAAAATATAGAAAAAACTAATCAGATTGCCCTTTAATACCGCGTTTAGAATTTTTACTCGAATCTATTATGCTAAATGAGTTATTTCTGCGTACGAGTTTGGTGCGTTCCGTGAACAGGTTCAGATAACACGCATGCAATGGCCTGCACACCCGAATCTCGGGAAGCTCGGTGCGAAGTACAATATATTTTCTTTCTGTATAGCAAAAAGAAACAGTAAAGAAAACAGCGGAACAAAGAATGCTGGAAGGCTTTGAGAGAAACAAGAAATAACAGAAACAAGAAATAACGATAACGATACAAGTACAGAAACAAGAAATAACAATAACGATACAAGTACAGAAACAAGAAATAACAAGAACGATACAAGTACAGAAACAAGAAATAACAATAACGATACAAGTACAGAAACAAGAAATAACGATAACGATAGAAAACGGCTCGTGTTCTAGTGTTAACTTCATCCGAAAGGACGATATTTAACGAACTCTCTGATCTTGACTCAAATTGTTTGTATGTATAGCCGTTTGTGATATATACTTTACCTGAGACCATTCATATTTAAAATTCGATAGCCGTTTATATTTCTGTACGAATTTTTTTCGTGTGCGTTCCTGAGAAACCATCGGGTACGATTATCCAACGAACCATGCAGCTACAACTTTAGTACTGATTTGGTCTGGTCCCCAACTTGCAGAGAACTATTGCCGTTCCTGCTACCATAATAGTTCTCAAACTAACATCATTTCAATTTATGGGAGACTCATTCAAACTCAAACCGGTTTAACGTTTCTTAGCAACTATATTATATCTTACGTGTCTGAATAGCGAACCAAGTCAATATGCATTGCAAAATGAAAGTTGTATAAGAAAAATTACATTTTTACTCAATTTAAATTTGTTTTAATCAATTGTTCAGTTATTAAAAGGAAGCATTTGCTTCAAAATTCTAAACCAGACGTACGTTTGAATGGGTCGCTTTTATTTCACATTACTCCAGTTTGAAAATTATTATGATAGAACTGAAGAAGATTTGCTAACGCGCAACTGTATTACTTAATCTGCGGTGTTACCATATCGAGCCTGGTGTAAGTTTCTTGTTGTTTGCAATTTTTAACTAGGAAACATAAATATTTTAAATATTTTTACTCGTATATTTTTTTACTTACAATATTTTTACTCTTACAAAATTTTAAAAAATTTTTACTTTTACAAAATTTTAAAAAATTTTTACTTTTACAAAATTTAATTTTACAAAATATTGCCAATATTTGTTTAAAGTCATTTCTCGGTGAAGCATATGCGCGGGGATGCATGGTTTCTGCTAATTTACTTCCAGAATGGATAAGAGGATTCGTCATGTCTCCAATACGGACAACTTCTCCAGCACTCGTGGGGATAACTAGTCATAATTCATAGCTTTGCCAATTATACTTTTTCTACACTCGAAAGCACTGAACGTTTTGAGGTTTTCCCTATAGAGTACCCGCTGTGACACTTGAATCACGGGACTGAATACCTACAGATTAAATTATTGTTGATCTGTAATTAGTACTAAGTTGAACTCCAAAGGGATTGATTATTCAAAACAATTTACAGCGTGGACCGTAAGAACTGTACTCCGCTGCAATCCATTGAATTATTAACATTCATGCCATGCAGGTATCACGTGAGGCTGTTATTAATTTTTAATTGTGCGGTATTGTACTCGATCAACCATTATTATGCACTGTTAGAAAAAACGGTGAAAAACGGTCCCACTGGCGTTCTAGTGGCCGGTGGTCCCGTGAAAATAAACTGTTTCGCCGTTTTTATCAGATGTTTTACGGATTTCTAGTGTTAAATTAGAATTAAAACGGCGACACGGTGTTTCTTTTCACGTGCCGACCGGCCACTGAAACGCCGGTAATACCGTTAACGGTAATTTTTCTAACAGTGTGGTAGCGTGAGACAATAATCGAACAATTAGTTCGTTTTCCTCTAAGCTAGGAGATGGCAATGGCTCTCAAGATTTTTTTTATTTGAAAATGTATTTAAACGAAAATTTTTGACCGACGAATAGACGAACAGAACACTGAGTGGGCGATAATTTCTAGAATTATATTACATGTCTGTAATATTAAGTATGAATGAATTCGACTTTCCATGAACGCAATGCTTTATTTTCTGGGATGTGGTGCGAAGTTTTATTTTCATATGAATTCTATGATAAATTCATTACTGAAATTTGTTAACGGACGAACAGTTCTAACCCAAAAGCGGGCGTCTGAATACGGTTATACATTAAAAATTAGCCTATGTCGAACCAGTTGTGGTTTGTGGTTGTTGCTAATTATTATTAGCAAGAAATTGAGTATTTTAGCAAAACAGTCGGTACCTGAATCGAATAGTGAGGTACAATCGAAAGACAACGGCTGTTAAAATTACTGCAGACCTCAATGGACACCTACAGAACCCATTTTCCATAAAGACTGTCAGCCGAGAGCTGCACAGATCTGAATTTTATGGAAGAGCTGCAATTAGAGAACCTTCTCAAATGCAAATGCTTCAAAGCTTTTAAAGTAGTGTAAAAACCTCCAGAATTGGTTCCTCGAGCAGTGGAAAAATGTGATTTTCTACTTTACCTTATGTCAGGTTAAACTTATTTCAAACCTCTAACCGAGTTTACGTTTAGAGACAGCCAAAAGAGTCATTTAATCCCGACTGCCTCCTCCCAACCGTAAAACATGGCGGGGGATCTGCAATGACCTGGGGTGCTAACGTGCTATTTCTTGGGAATCCGGCGAACCAATGAATTCTCGTCATGGAAGAATCATCAGTCGTGGATATTTAGGAATTTTGGAGGACCAAGTTCATCTATATAATGATTAAAGCACTGTTTCCGGAGGGAACGCCATCTTTCAAGATGATAATGCCCCGATCCATACAGCTGGAATTATTAAAAAATAGCACGAAGTAAATTTTAATGAAGTTGAGCATCTCATTTGGTCACCACAGTCACCAGACCTGAATATTATCGAGCATTTATGGTCGAATGTAGAGATGCAAGTCAGAAGTTGATTCCCGTCGCCATCGTCTTTATAAGAGCTGGAGGGAGTTTGAATTGAAGATTGGGTTAGAATTATTTTGGAAACAATTGACAATTTGTATGAATCAATACCTCTAAGAATTGAGGCTGTAATTGCCGCAAAAAGTGGACCTATACACCCTACCAAAGTATGTTTTGTCGATTTCTCAGGTGTTTCCCTTATTTTGCCTAACCCCTGCTGTACTGTACATAGTATGTAGTTCCTTCTCTCTGGAATGTCTCTGATGACGCAATCACTTAGCCTGTTTTTTTTTTATTGAGTTCTGGCGATCTCTGCTGAGCGTCCGGCAGTAATTTGTTAACATTGATTTATTTCTTTGCCCTTTGTGTCTTACTTCCATGTTGAGAATATTTTGTGCATGAAGCGTTTGGCATATTCTTAAATAATTGTATCAGAATTACATTGCCATATTATTCCATAATTTTTGCAATTGCAGAAACTTGAGTGGGTATTGAAGACGTGTTACCTCCCAATCTTCATCGTAGCAATGCAGACGACTTTCTACGAGATCCAGGGCCCATACTTTCAAAAAAGTTAAGAGATCGTAAGTTCATCAGCCAATCATTGACGGGCTTTCAAGCAAAATCCACCAATCATAGACAAGAAAATAGAGCGTATAAGTACTTACGTTCACTTAGCGAGTTTTGAAAGTATGGCTCCCATTTAGTTTTCTGCCTCACAATATATGCGGAAGTTTTTGGTCACTTGAGCACATTCCTCATGCTAACTCTTCATAACCATCAGGATGTTCTTAAAATGATCATCTTACATTTTCCTGCTTGTATACCAGCCAAAAGTCTCCTTATATTTTGGCTGTTTTGAGGCTTGCATTTCCTGTACAGTGTAGACAAATACAAAAACGCCGGTCTTATGGATCGCTTTCACGAAGGTTTTCATGGTGCTCAGTTTTGTATAAGTACTAGTGGTATACTTTAATTTAATTTGGCAAGTGTTTCATACAAAAATCGTGTGTTTCGTTTCAAGTGGAAGTAATAAGTGACGGACAAGCCAGTCCGTAGTGAAGAGCTCTACGACAAATACTTTTATTCCAAGCTACAAGAATCTGCTTTCAAGAATGATCCGAATAGACAAGGCATGCCATTGAAATCTGCACTAGAGTAGGTCACATATGTACTTGCTTTCCTCGAAAGTTGGTCGAGCACTCCTGCATCACAGTGTTATTTTCTTAATGGTGTCAAGGTTTTATGTTAAAATATTATTTGTAATGCTCATACAAATTTACTTCATCCTGATTTAAGCGTCATGTTTAATATAAGCTGTAAATACAACTGAATGCATTAGAATGACGTACCTCATTGTACTGAATAAGCCACTGCTGTAGGATCAACCGTTTAATCGCCGCAAGGTTAACGTGGCTGTTGTGTTTTTTTCTTGCACCAGTCGTGCCGTAAAATATGCGATTTCTTATTTTAGTCTTTAATGACGTTTGATCTGCTAGAAGTACGTTACGCTCAACTAAAAATTGCTTCTTTTTCTCGAGTCTCGAGCCATTTCCAAATCTTTATTGACTAATAATGTCAGGAGGCGTAATGATGTTATTGCTTCAACTCCATCTCAAGACAAGACCAATGTTTCGTGTTAGTTGGAAGATAATTCCAGTTCATAACATACTATAGGAATTGTTCACAAGTTGTTCCTCAGAGCACTTATCTAACTAAGCCATCATTTCAAATTTCTCGAACATTCGTCCAAACTTTCATCGCGTCCAAACTTTCATCTGCCTTGGTCTACTCTTCGTATTCCTCGATCGTTTGTCTCGCGCAGCTCATCAAAGCTATCATCTGTCTTGTATACTCTTCATATTTCTGTATTGTTAGCCTTGTTATAGCGCTTCCAAACTATCATCTGCCTTGGCCCACTCCTCATATTCCTCGATCTCAGCAATCCTCACCCTCGACACACTCTTTGCACTGCTCAATGCTCCCTTTGATGCAGCTTGTCCAAGCCAGCGACCATATGTAGCGACTTCTTTACTGCCGGTGCAGCCGCTGTTACGGATCCTATATACCAGGTGACATACTTTCAAAACTCGCTAAGTGAACGTAAGTACTTACGTTCGATGTTATTGTCTATGATTGGTGGATTTGCTCAAAAGGCCGTCAATGATTGGCTGATGAACTTACGATCTCTTAACTTTTTTTTTGGAAAGTATAGGCCCAGGTGACAACTGCTCTGTATGCCTCAGGCCGTCGACACTCAGCTGCCCATCGACGTCTGCCGTTACTCCCGACGTTGACATATTTGATTTCTTGAGCTTATTATAACATTTTTTATAATGCAGGTTGTCATAATATTCTATATGGTGTACTCTCTGGAAGCTATATTAAGGATACTGCTTACAGTTGTGGTCGTTTTGCTTTGATGAAATTTCTCATAAAAGGTAGTCCGATATCGTAGTGCCCATTAATAATTCTACATCTGAAAATTTAATAATTTCAAATAGTTTTTCTCTGATTTATAACAATTGTTTGCAAGAACTTGACTCTTATTGAAGCTTCTTCGTTTACCGGCAACTTGTTTTTGCGACAGTTATCATCGCAGTTAATGCCTCCATGCAATAGTCCAGAAATTACTGTTTTGGGAAATTTCTCTTGGACACGCTTCGACGCGCTAGAGTGGGAAGCGTTTTCGTGTTGCCGTACACTGCGCTGAATGTAACATCCGCATCTGGGGCCATACTTTCAAAATTCGCTAAGTCAACGTAAGTACTTACGCTTATTTTCTTGTCTATAATTTTTTTGAAAGTATGGGCCCTGATTATTTCTGAACAGCGATGGGAGCAAACGAGTGCAGCTGCTGGCTTCACGAGTTTGGTGCGGCATCTGGTCTTGCTTGGCGCTTCTCCCCATCAACTTAATCACCATCCTCCGTGGCAGTCTGCATTTGTCCTTCGATAACTCGCGTCTCCTAGCTCAGTTGCTGGTGTTGGTGTGTTTGTGATTGCTTACATTTCGACCTTGCCGTGCATTTTCCTCTACTCCGTGCGTTCCTCACTGCGGAGCATGCGCAGAGTGAGTTCTTGGTAGTTTTCAATCCGACATTACGGAAGTGCCATTCATTTATTCCGTTTGTCTCGAATGCTCAAAATTTGTCCCGCGAAACGGTAAAAATGTTTGAAATTAAGATAAAATTTCAAAGAATTTTCTAAATTTGTTACAATTTATCAGGGTTGGCGATTTTTTTGATTTTTTTAAAAAAATCAAAAAAATCAAAAATCAATGATTTTTTTTTTGATTTTTTCATGATTTTTTTGATTTATTTGATTTTTTTTATTTTTTCAGCTTTTTTGTATTTTTTGAGGTGTTATTTTTTATGTTGCAATTAGCCTACTAACAATAACAGTATATGGATCATAATGGATGGCTAAAAAGGGCACTTATTGCCTTCAATAATGGCCAACAGTTTTCAAAACATAAGTATTTTAAATGGTATGTTATGCTAATCATGAGGAAAATAAACTTTCTTCTTTATGTACCTCCATTACTCTTTTATTTCGCCTCAAAACTGTTCAATCAGTTCTGTCCCACCCTGTATTAGCTAGCTAACACATTTAATTTGTATATTGTAATCAGTATATAACAAATAGTCAAATAGTTAGACTACTTATAGCCTTATAAGAATTAGCTAAGGTACTAGCTACGTACAATGTATTGCACTCTTGATGCCTCTGTACCAAAAACATTCCATTTATTGGAACCTAATACACACTAAAGGCAACAAGTTTATATACCAATTTGTCATTCATAGTACATTTATACTAAACCATGAATTACAATACCTCAATATAAATTAAAGACTGCCACTCAATATTTTTAAATATATGAAAAAATCAAAAAAATCAAAAAATCGAAAAAATCAAAAAAATCATGATTTTTTTATAAAAAAATCAAGTGATTTAATCACATGAATCATTTTGATTTAATCATTGCCAACCCTGCAATTTATACCCATAATTAATTCACGACAATTATTTTCGTGATTATGTCAAATAAATAGATGATTTTATTCGTTTCTATGTCGCCCATGATTTTTGACATGACATTCGTGGAAGTGGTTGCGACGAGTCGTGGTCGATAGCCACGCTACAGCCATGACATTTATTCTCGTGTTTAAGTCAAGTAAATAGGTGATTTTGGTGGTTTCTATCTCGCCTATGAGTTTTGACATGACGTTCGTGTAAGTAGTTGCGACGAGTCGTGGTCGATAGCCAGGCTGCAGCCTATCATGATTACACGTCGCCGCGAGAAGCTGAGTGTCGGGACGGCCGGCGGGAGTCACGCAATCATTCCCGTTCTAGATGCAATTTAACGGGACTTTTTTTGCTTTGTGTGTAGAAATCGTGCCATTTTTTGTTTCCTTGTGATGATAACACATATGAAGGGGAATTCCATGCTAAGATTGATTTGATCTCATTTATATTTGTACTCGTATGTAACGTACATGATGATGCATACACGTTTATACCTGGACTTGAATATTATCAAGCTTTCTTCCATTGTTTATCATAGGCAGCCATGTTGAAGGCTAATGTTTACAATATTCTGTTGAATGTTGACGCATAAAGGCAATAAACGGTAAACTTTTCATCGGTCTTCCATCGCACTGCGAGCAGCCGACACTGATGGCAACCTGTTGTCATGATCCCGTAGTGAGGGAAAGCGATCTGTTGCTAAACTAGTTTTCCATCACGAGTTTAAGACTGACTTGAAGTTGAGTAGAATAAATGGACACCTAAGCATTCTATTTGCATAAATCAGCGTTTGTCATCAACAAAAAATTTGAATAATAAATTATATTCTTTATTCAAACTTGACGTTTGAAAGTACCGTTGCTTATGATTAATCGTACATGAATAAAAAAATAAGATTTTCCACCACAATGGACGTGAAACCTTTGATTAATACTACCAATATTCAAATTGAGCAGTTGAAAACTCTCACTTTAATTAAAATAATCAAGGAACAATATTAGCGCGTTCATTAAATCTAGTTTTCTCATTGCTCATTGACAACTAATGGCTCAGTTCTCAATTATGTGGACGGCATCAAATAAATAAAAATTAAGGCCAGCGCAGCAGCAGCCAAAATTAAGAGGCTCATCTTAACGCCGAGCCGCTGGAGTCGCAGCGCATAATGTAGCTGTGACAGGCGATGGAGTGTCGCGCCGCCTCCCAACAGATGCAATAATTAAATACAAAGCAACGGTCTCTGAACGATAAATTGTGACGTGTTACCTAACCTCCTACCCGGCCCCACCACCGTCAACCGAGACTCTGCAGGAGCGTTCAGTTAGTGAGCGAAATACACCGAAAGTCGTTTTCCGAACGATGCTTTCTGACGTGCCGCATCGTTTTCCGAACGATGCTTTCTGACGTGCCGCGTGAGATGCAAACGAAAGGCAGAGGACCACAGGGGCTATTATTGAAACATTTGGTTGTGGGAAGGCATTAGGTGCGGAGGCATGATGAATATGGGAATTGTAGCATTTGCATCAGCGGGCGCTTGCTCGATTTATGTTCCGCTTCAATGTCCAGCGACTGAATTATCGATAATTGCGTTCACTGCATTGCTAGTAGATCAAGCGAGCTGGCACTGGTCGATTCGCTGTATGAAACTTTGATTACTAATTTCTTGTGATTTGTTGCATTCTAGGTTACGAAGCTTAGATAGTTTAATGAGCCGAAATGAACGTGAGACAAAAACATTCGCTCTGGACTACTGCTTAGTTCTTGGGGCAAACCAATTAATCTTGACGCCTGTATTGTATTTAGAATTATATTATTATTAACTATTCATAATTTATTACTCCTGTGCCTATGGCATGAAAAATTGACCAAATCATGGTTAAAAATGCCCGTGTATCTCGGTACAATTTCATGCTCACTTGTTTGTTATCTTTTCTGCAGTTACTACTCAAAATTTTAACTTGATTACTGTTAAAAAGTGTTGCCTTGCTTCTTTTTTTACCTTTATTCATCGATTCGTCTAACTAGTGAGATACTGAGAGATAGAAAAGTTCTCTGAATAATGCATGAAATGTTATGTCCGGCATGTAAATTAATTTTAAATTAGAAAAATAATCATAATCTACTATCTATTTATACGGGTTCGTGATAAGGTCCATGAAAGAAGATCTAAGCGAGCGTTTGATAACCTGTTGAATGAGTGACTACTTAACCTGTCGCAATCTTGACTACTGCAGTATAATGTAGATTTATTTTCTTGAGTTCTTGAGCAATAATTGTCGAGTTCAATATATATATATTGAGCGATAATAGTTCAGTTTAATATATATCTTGAGCGATAAAAGTTGAGTTTGAAGTGCCATGTTAAATTAGGAAAAAGATCGTAGATCAGGTTTTAAAAATATATCTTGAGCGATAAAAGTTGAGTTTAATATATATCATGAGCGATAAAAGATGAGTTTGAAGTGCAATGTTAAGTTGGGAAAAGATCGTAGATCAGGTTTTAAAAGAGACTCATGGGTGACCGGCTGTAGGCATCTTACTATCGACACAAACCGAGTGCAACACGCACCGGTCGACAGACGAGCATTTATCGCTCCTGTAGAAGACGCGGCTATCACAGCAGCGCATGCGTTCCATGTTGACAATCGCTACAAGGAGGTTCTGGGTTGTTTAAAGTTGATCGTCCTTCTTAACAGTGATTATTGACATTTCTATTCGAAACACTAAATAGCTTCTTAGCCGATTGATTATTTATTGACATTTCAATACGAAACACTAAAAAATATACTAAGACATTAGCTTCTTAGCTGATTATTTATTAACATTGCAATACGAAGCACTCAATAACTTCTTAGCTGATTGATTATTTATAAACATTTCAATACGAAGCACTCAATAACTTATTAGCTGATTGACTATTTATTAACATTTCAATACGAAGCACTCAATAACTTATTAGCTGATTATTTATTAACATTTCAATGCGAAGCACTCAATAACTTCTTAGCCGATTAGAGATGAAATCTAAAATCAAGTGTTTAATTTAATTGTTGTACTCTTCAGTCTTCACAACCACTTAGAAATTCTGATAAACACGTTAGGTTCTTATCTTGGCAATCCTCAATTTAAGTTACATGATCTGCATTAAAAAATCTGATTTCCTGATAACGTGTCAGCTCCGGAAGTCGAATATTTCTTTACTGTCGCCTAATTGGGCCGTCGTTTGTCCCTGAATGCTGGAACGAAGTCTAACAACACCACAAAAAATTCTTTTGTTCAACACGACTTTCCCCTGTTGGATGGAGACGGTGCGCACTGCATGTGTAAGCATGCAATCCTGCCATTGTCACATTTCTTTGTACCCTTAATTTTTCGTTTTCTACGCACATTATTTGATAACGTTGAATACGACTCTCAATTTAACTCCTATTTAGCTTTCGCTCATTTCTATTCATAATTTCTATCCGCATTGAAGTTCAGACGCAATAATGACAGAACTATTTAGCTTTCGCTCATTTTTCTTGATTATTTCTATCCTAGCAGTGAAGTTCAGACGCAAAGATGACCAAACTCTTCCATGCTGAGAAGTAATATGCTTTATATCAAGTCTTCAACTTTATTGCAATCGATAGGTAAATGTATCGAGGTCAGTTTGGTCTCATGACAACCTCTGGAACTTTTCCTCGGTGCGTGCCCTCTACACGAACATTGAGATCATGCAAACATGAACCCGCCTCTCTATTATGCCCGATAAAAAACACTGACTTTAGTTGTACGTTCTCTTTTAGAAACAAGATTCTAGAATTGAGTTAGTATTTTCTTTTTTACTTTTGCTAAAAAAATAGTTTTCTTCTGTGTAACCGTATTGTATATGTATACTAATATTCATATTATATAAGGATACAAATATACATATGAATGAAATGAAATAATTATATGTATATATATATATTATTATTTCATTTCATGTAATATATAATGAAATGAAATGATTAAAGATATGTATACTAATTTATATATTTTAAATGTATACTAACGAATAAACTTGTTCAACTTATGCCAACGAAGCCAATGTGTTGGCTGTTCTGAGATAGATTTGAAACGGGATAAAATACTTGACGCATAAAAGAACAAGTTTGCGTGTTTTTTAAACCTCTCAATAATATAACAAAAGTATCTAGATTTTTTAAGATTTCTTGACGCAATAGTTTCACGCCAAAGAGTATTTTTTAATCGCTATCTGATGGAAATCTTGGCAACTTTCTTTTAGGATGATAGAGCCCGATTAAGGATAATTTGCCTGCAGTGGTGCATTTATCTGCAAACAGACTTAAAATAATGAGGCATTTGGTCTTCTTTTACTACTTGTTTGAAGAATGACAATCAAGAAAAAAAACGCTCCGTGATACAAATATTTAACTGCGTACCAAGTTAAAAAAAAATGAGCCAGATTATAGAGTACGATTAAAGATAATTTGCCTGCAGTGGTGCATCTAATTGAAAACAAAGTTAAAAAATGAGGAATTTGGTCATCTTTTATTACTTTTTTGAAGAGTGATAATAAAAAACGCTCCGTGACACAAATATGTGCAGGTGTTGCATCTTCTGACTACCGGTTTGCAGGAGTCGATGGTCATCTTTTACTACTTCTTTGAAGAATGATAATCAAGAAAAAAACCGCTCCGTGGCACAAATATGTGCAGGTGTGCATCTTCTGACTACCGGTTTGCAGGAGTCGAAATGATTTCGGGTGGCAGAAAATGCGGGCGTATTTTGCATGTGGCAGAGCAGGTCATCTCAGCGGAGCTTAGCGTCGGCAGACCTGACAAAGCCGATATATACGTTGACGGCCGCTGCCTGCGTCCGAATCAAATACCAGACTCACTCTGATGTGCATGATGTGACACCATTGGGCACATCATCATCATCATCATGTGCCACCATTGGGTAAATCGTCACCATGATGTGCTGTGCCGAGTACTCCTCAATATTTGATGACTGGGTTGAGCAGTTCTGGACGGAAAGCTTTCGTTTATTTTTTCGTGTAATCATTTAGTTTTCGATTTATTTTGTAAGTATGTAATTTTTTTTTTTTGCAATTGTGCTCGGGAATATTTTTTAGCGTTTTTTTTTCAAGATGTGTATGAGGGAACATTCATGTTGAATTCATTAAAGAGTCTGAACTATTAATCAATTCATTAATTGTGTTAATGTTCATCCATTGTGTTATTGTTCATCAATTGTGTGTTTCATCTTGATGTATTTTTGTTCGGGTATAGTGATAGTTTGTTGGGTAGAGATATTTCTTTGGGTACTTTAGAGATATTATTGATGCGTTGAAAAATATTTTTTATTTCAATTATATAAGATGGTACGTTTGAGAGAATATCTATGTTACACCGACGATTTATTACGGGGAATTTTATTGACAATGAAAAGTATTCGAAGTAATGTTTTGGGGGTTTGATCTTATATACAGTATAACAATAACATTCATTAAGGTTAATGTATTCGCAAAGGTTCTGAATTGTTTCAAACCTGCAATATGTAGCCTATTTGTGACGGTATTTGATAAAGAAATTAATTTTATTCCCTGACGTATACTGATACATGCTGTGTAGTTAAGTGTATAAGTTGTTATAAGTGCGACATGCTGTGTAGTTAAGTGTATAAGTTGTTATAAGTGCGACATGCTGTGTAGTTAAGTGTATAAGTTGTTATAAGTGCGACATGCTCTGTAGCTTGTATACCAATATTGACGTAATATTGCTGACGCTACATTTGTAGGTACTGACAGTAAGAGATACGTGGCCCAGTGGTCCTATTTGTACATAATTCATCAAGTTATTGAGTCATGTTAAAAATCATATGGCCTATCTGATGTACTGTAGTATTATATCTTCTGATTTATACCACGTGACTTCGAAATACCATGTAGAGGACACTTCTTCTCCAACCCATCTTTAGGAAGAGAAAATAGATGATTTATATATGCATTTAAAATGAATTACGGTGTCATCGAAAAAATTCGTGTGTTACGGTCATCTCATTGGTTACGCACGTGCAACGTATGCTCGTACAAAGTTCTTTCTCTTACCCCGAGTCTGTGTCGGCTGACACAGCCAGCTGATGTGGCTGACTGGCTGCTTCCTCTCCATTCTGATTTTTCCCGAGACTGGGGTAACTTTTCGCCGCTTCTCGCGGTTCTCGAGAAAGAAATTGATTGAAATTTTATTCGTGAGAAGATTCTGAAACAGATCGGACTTTTAATTTTTTAGGTTTTTTTTTCACAATAAATTGAAATTTTATTCGTGAGAAGATTCTGAAACAGATAGGACTTTTAATTTTTTAGGTTTTTTTTCACAATAGATTGAAATTTTATTCTTGAAAAGATCCTGAATCAGACATATAATTTTTAAAATTTTTTCATAATTGCGGCGGAATCTGATAATTTAAATTATTGCTCTGACCGAAATATTAGTTTTAAGTGTAACTATTTCATAGGTTTACCTCAGATTACGCGCACAGTAGGTACGTTCATTGTTTTTGACTAGCTCGTATTTTAAGCAAGAATTCATCTTATAAATCTGCCCATTGGAACCAGGCTGCTTCTCAGCTTCAGAAACATGTCCAACTTCCTCGCTGCCAAAAAACCTAAGGTTGTCTTAGCTCCTATAATGATAGCATCACGATTCATTGAGTATCTCAACATTGTACTTGTATAACACGAATTTTTCAGCTCCGATTGTTCGCCTGCTGATATTATCGAAAAATTTTCAGCGCGTATCGTAAACTTGACCAATAAGTTAATCATTGCGTGTAATATTCTCAAAGTTCCTGGCGTAAAAGGTGTTTCGTAATCAAGCCTGTCCGCTTCTTGCTGCAGATCTGTCCCCATAGTTTCAAAAAAAGTTAAGAGATCGTAAGTTCATCAGCCAATCATTGACGGCCTTTCAAGCAAAATCCACCAATCATAGACAAGAAAATAGAGCGTAAGTACTTACGTTCACTTAGCGAGTTTTGAGAGTATGGCCCCAGGTCGCTGTCGCGAGGGTGTCTCTTAGCTTTATTATTTATCTTCCCCTATCAACAAAATGATGTGTATTCATAACCACGAGGCAGCATCATCAAATTTTGTGCCATATAATTTATGTTTTTATCACCAATCATGGCTTAGAATTTTTGTTCATCACAATATCATGGCTCATCATATATGTTATGTTCAGGTCACCACTCAGCACTTAATATTCCATGCATGTTCAGGTCACCACTCAGCACTTAATATTCCATGCATGTTCAGGTCACCACTCAGCTCTTTATGTTTCATGCATGTTCATTACTCATGAACCACTGAGCGGCTCTGTTGGTGCTTGCAGTGGTGCAACTATATATATAAGCGCCTCCGCGCTATCAGCATTAATCAAACTCAATGTAGGAGATCAATATCAAAGTTTTAATTCGCCAGGTCTTTGGTTTTTTTAAGTTCTTCTTCAAAATGAGATGAATATCAACACAACCATATCATAATTAAGTTTACCTATTTGGTGCTTGGACGATCAATGCGACCCTATTGAAAGTTTTGCAAACCAATTTTTTATTTTCTCTGACTGTTTTGCGTATTTAAATCATAACTAAATTTTAAATTAGTTTTATCAAGAAAATTGCTCTAGATATTACAAAATTTATTAAAGTGAGCATTTTTTAAACGTCCTTCAGTGTACAAGCATTTTTTCAGTGAAGATTTTTTTTGTAAGCGTCAGCCCAATATTTTTACAAACCTCTTGTCACGCTGTCACGTCTAAAAATTCATTTCATTGAGACATTGTCTTCTACTATGCCATTGCTTAGGATTTTGATTGCTCGCTTCATACATTGTCCATACAAAATTAATAGTATAGCAGTATTAACATGATTCTTGAATGTGAAATACTTGTGTAACATTGGTGGTTACGTGTTAATTAATGATACGAATGCAGTTTCAGGGCAAAGTCAATTGCTCTTGTCGGGGTAACTTTTGATCATTTTGAGTCCATTTCCGAGCACCGTATACTTCTCGAGCTCTCTTTCCCCAGTGTTGCTTCAAACGTGGCGATGTGAGGTTGTGCGCCAGCGTGTTCCTTAGTTGCTCTCTCACAGTATGCATTTTCTTTCTGTTTTGTGATCTAGTGAGGATCAATGAGTGTGTTGAGTATAAATATGTGTTGAATAGGCCACTTACGTTCGTTGCCTTCGTTATACCTATTGGATACTGAAGGAAGTTTATCACAGTGATACTGCTCTTCAGATTGCAGAGCTCACACCGATAGTAAGTACATACATCTCACTAGTGTAATTTGCCCGCTTCTTCCGTTAGGCACAAATTCCTCCATTCATTTTGCTCAGCCTCGTTGTTGGTGGCCTGCGGTGTCGATTAGGTAATCTCAGCTACGCATGTTTTGCGACAACTTCAAGCGTGACAAAACGTATAAGCAGCCATATTGATTACATACGAATATATCGTTATACGTATAAGAAGCCATATTGATTACCTACGACTATATCGTTATACGTATAAGAAGCCATATTGATTACCTACGACTATATCGTTATTCAAGCAACGCTTGCAGGATATTAAATACTTTCATAAAGTTTTATTAATTTTTGAGCTGTGGCAGTGCCGAGGCTATTAGAAGCTTGTACGGTATGTGCTCCCCAAAGATCCTGCTATAATTTATTGTGTTCGTCAGGCGTAGAGATTGCTGCGGTATCTTGATTCAGAAGCGAGTTTTTCCGAGCTGTTTTTATTGCGATGCCATCGTGAGGCGAACATAGATCATGGTTAATTATTCCAGATTATAATGATTGTATTACTATACTAAGATGCATCTTCAGATATTTACAAGCTCGAACGATAAAACAAGCACAATTTTGAATGTTGTTAACCAACGAATGTCAAAAAGAAATGAGAAAGTGTAGTATGCGAATTCTTAGGGAATAACGAATTCATTCCGCCTCACTTGATCTGCGCAGTCATGGAATCGGTCAACTCGAATTTTTAAATGTTGTTTATTATTTAGCAATAATATCGAGCCTGCAGGGGTTCTTTACCCAAGTAAAGTTGTACCTTTTTGTCACTAAGTATTTATTATTTGAGCTTAATAATGTGAAACTATTACGTTTTTGCAATGTTCACGATTTATAAGCGTGTATTACAATCGAGATTTCTATCAATAATAAACATACACTCGCTGAAGTCAATGTGAGCTGTGGAGCTAGTTCATCGAACTACCAAAAGTCAATGCTAATAAGGTATGATAATCGAAGAATCGACAACATTTACGACGTAAGCTTCATGATACACATCTGTTTGTGAAGTAAAACTATGAATTACGGACAAGAACGGAACGTTATAAAAATGATAGATGAGAGTTGTTATCTGTAACACGCAAATGTTGTAGCGCAGCGTGGTGTAGAGTTTAGAAATGTGAATTTTATTGTTAGAACCGGTAAAGTGCAGAGTGCTGGCGCTTACACTGCTATTTATCAGTCGTGAAGCGATGACGCGTTTATTGGCTCGTCCAGTAAGTAGTTGAATTTTATTGATTGCAAATGATTTGTAATTATTTGCTTATGTAATTCAATTTTTGTATGCTGAAATTTTGTTGAAAGTTTTTTTAGAGTTTTATTTTTATAAGTGTGGCAAATAGACAGCATTTTGAACTGTATTACTTACTTCATCGCGTGTCTTCATTGATACGTTATAATAAAATATTATAACGTATTTTAACGTATACAATGTAGAGCTCCGTACTGATTGACGTACGTGCGCGTGCGTAGCGCGTCAATGTTTCGATCACATTCAGCATTCTTAGCTCGTGGTGATGTTCCGTATTTTTATACGTTGCTAAGACATCTTGTTTTTCTAAGAGATTCGAACACGTTGAAGAGCTTAAATTTTTCTATTTCTTGACTTAACAAGGTGTTGTTCCACTCTAAATTTGTGAATAATTCTCGACTTCCATTGGCAAAAACGCATTTCTAGCGACAAACTTCATCGAATCAACGTGTTCTTGGTCTTTATATAGAAAAGTGGCTTTTATACTTTTATAAGTGCAATATATTCCTGTGAACTGGAAATTTACGATCAAGTATATTTATGTACTTATATTTTGTTGACTTGAAGTTCATACGTTCTAACCATACGTTCGTTATAAAAATTCAACTATGCATGCTTATGCCTTAACTTCAGATAGACCAGATTTTCACGGTATAAATTATGTTCCTAAGATGAAATTTTGTTTGTTCCTAAGATGAAAACCTTGAAATTTTGTTTGCTTGTATATGATTGTTCCAGGCAACAATTTTTTTCCTCTTTTTTTTTTGCTTCTTTAAGATAATAATCGCGGAAAAAAACTCGAAATTTTTATTCCGGAACAAAAACCGCTTTGCTGTCAGCAACGGCAGTGCATTTAATCTAGCGCAGCCCGTTTACAGAATGTAAACAAAATTTTATTTGTATTATGAAATATTCCGTATCCGTTCAAATGCTTCATTTTTAGTACAGCTATCAGCCTTTCGATGCTGATAGCTTTTCGATGAAGATAAGGTATTTTCACTTGGTGTTTCTTTGTTTTTACATTTTGTTCAGTGTATTATTACTGAAAAGAAATTTCCTATTTAATGATCACTGAATTGTTTTATAGTTTGTTCAGTTTATACTAATATTTGCTGTGGATTGATTCAGAAGATCGTCTTTATTGTGCACCATAATATGCTTGACCTTCATGTTGTCAGCGATACTGCACAGAATCGCTTGAGTTAGCCTCACACATCATCATCATCATCATCATGTAGTATTTTGATGGTGCAACGACTGCTTATACCGAGTAAAGTTTACGTCGCGTGTTAGTTACGTTCGGCATCGATTGTCCTGGGCATATACTTTCAAAAAAAGTTAAGAGATCGTAAGTTCATCAGCCAATCATTGACGGCCTTTCAAGCAAAATCCACCAATCCTAGACAAGAAAATAGAGCGTTAGTACTTACGTTCACTTAGCGAGTTTTGAAAGTATGGCCCCTGCTTTGTCTCGACCTGAGAGCAGCATGGCCGTAGAGGAGGCGTTTAAAGCTTCGTGATTTATGCTAGGTTCACGGACCATATACTTAATTTGATGCATCGCAACAGTCATCATTATTGAGCGAACTGCTCCCTCGCTTCACAAGGCAATTTTCAATTAATAATTGGAACAATGTATCGCATGATTTATTTTTAATTCAGTAATTGGAATAATTAAGTGATGATTCCATCATTATAGAAATGTTTTCAAGAAATTTCCGTGTTAGCCGCTTCTGCGACGAATTTTAATTGAGGCATAGAGTTCAAATATATCTTTTCATTATTTTATTCTTTCATTATATTCTTCTTCTGAGTTGACTGGGGAAAGTTATTTAAGAAGCACGATATATCTACATGTGGATATAGAGGAAGTACCGGAAAGAGACTAGCAACCCTTTGGGATGAGAATATGGCACATAGATACATTTAAATTAGATAATTACAACCACAATGTTTCATTAAACAATAATATACGAGCTTTTGAAAATAGCAATACCGTCCGTGATTTGTCAGACTTTTGACCAAGATTTGTTCAAACCTTGTGCCCAAGATTTGCTGGGATCTGCGCTGCCCGGAACAAATAATCCATAGAAATTGAAAATCCCGAATCCAGTCATTTAGAATTTCACCGGAATCCCATAAAAAAATCTTTACTGGTGAAAAAAAATGAATTTAGACCGTCATTTGACATGGGATTCCCATTGGACTCCCGTTTTGAGATGAGAAAAAACATATATATTGTCTTTCAAATCACATTTTCCACGTTCAAAATTCGACTAAATTGTAATATACACTTCAACATTCTTATGTATTTTGCAATGCTTTACTGTTCTCCCAATGATAATAAAATTCAAAGCTATGGTTCACGGGGCAGCAGTTTTGCAGTTATCGGCAGTAGTTCAGGCTATTTCACTGCGTGCGCCTTAGTCAAATCGTTATTAGTTTAATCGTTAAGTCAATCTTTAGTCAAATCGTCAAATCGTTAGGCAAATCGTTATTTAACACGTTGACTACGTATTGGTACATATTATATATGCGTACCACGAAATGTATTTCTCCAGGAGGTAGTGGTACATAATTCAGGTTGCCTAAAATCGGCCAAATCCGATAACAAAAAAGGCCAAAAAAGGCCAATAATTCAATGTATACTAGTTTATTTGTAGGTTCCGCTATAAAAATTCCATATATTTTCTTTTTGCAGTATTTAAAATTTAATTAGGAAGTACTCCTATCATAAATTTTAGCCGGCCAACGCAATTGAGAAAAACTAGATCACGGAATATGTCCGGAAAAAATGACCGTCTGGCAACCCTGCTTAAAGAAGTACAAAAAATGAAATAATAGTACAAGATGAAGCAATCGTAGTCAACGTGTTAATTTAATCGTCAAGTCAATCGTTAGTAAAATCGTCAGGCAAATCGTTATTTAATTTAATGACCCTAAGTCAGATCATCAATGCATCTGGAACATAATTGTGTTAAGGCTAACAGAAAATATGTCATTGTGTGAACTTCTTTCATAAAACGCCGAAAACTATTCGATACATTTCAGCCTTAATTCGTGAATGAAATTTTAAATGGTAAATTTATTGCAGGACATTTCTAATAGAAAACTCGGTATGACTTCATTGACGCTATACATAATAACATGTTCCGTTTATTACGCCTGACGTATAGGCTCCGCTTCATACAGACTCCGGCGCCCGGATGTGCCAAGTTATAGGATAGTGATAGCTGGATTAATTGTGTTAAGTACTGTGAAATGTGTGTACCTGGTACATATTTATGTTCTATGTTTTAGGTTCGCTTCCTCCTTCTCATTGAACGCTCGAGCTCCCTGATTCGTATCCCCATATTCGTAATTCATCACCACCTTAATATGCATCCCGGTTTCTTTACTTATTACTTAATTCACCTTAAAAATGACCTAGCTTGAATATCATATTTATATGCGTTTGAAATTCGCCAAAGTTTGAGTATTAATTGTTAGCCAGCTTCTTGCTAAAAAGTTTACACGATTAGGCAGACCTATCGACGGGTGTGCCTAAATCTGAAACTTACATGAAGCTCGTGATCCAACTTCCAGATCAATAGCATCGTGATACAGAAACATGCTACGAGTGTAGGTAGTAGCATCGTGATACAGAAACTTGCTACGAGTGTAGGCAGTAGCATCGTGATACAGAAACTTGCTACGAGTGTAGGTAGTAACATCGTGATACAGAAACTTGCTACGAGTGTAGGTAGTAACATCGTGATACAGAAACATGTTACGAGTGGACGTAGTAGCATCGTGATACAGAAACATGCTACGAGTGTAGGTAGTAGCATCGTGATACAGAAACATGCTACGAGTGTAGGTAGTAGCATCGTGATACAGAAACATGCTACGAGTGTACGTAGTAGCATCGTGATACAGAAACTTGCTACAAGTGTAGGTAGTATAGCATCGTAATACTGAAACATGCTACGAGTGTACGTAGTAGCATCGTGATACAGAAACTTACCAACGAGTGTGCGCAGTACCGTAGTGCACCATCAACGTTTATCAGGAGTCGTTTTTAAAGCCCCTGTATCCATGCTATCTAACACAGCCGGGTTTTTAACTCGCCAATTATACCTGCCTGTTGACATCGATTCAAATACGACGTTTCATCCTCTACAGAAATCCAGTTTTAGAAATGATACTGCAGGGGGCACAAAATTTATTAAAAATTATTTTCATTTAAATTTTTTAAATTCATTTTCATTTAAAAAAATGAAAATGATTGCACGTCAATTAAAATTTAATAAATCAAAGGAGTCAAACAAGTTATTATATATAACTTATATAATTATATCTACCCGGCACCATGGGAAGAATACAGCTTTTAGCTCGCGCGTTTATAGATGAATAGAGAATTTTAATATGAATTTTTAGTCGTCATGCTGAACATCATTTTATTTTTGCATGGGTTCGTCGAATTGTAGTCATTTAAATTTGTCAAACTGCTACCTGTTTTTTTACCTGTGAATTGACAATCAGACATACGAGTATACGTAAAAATTTCACTGTTGAAATTGGCCCCTTTTTGACGTTCCTCGGCCGATGTCTAAAAATGCAATAAATCTTCTCTGCGGTAATGCATTGATATAATATTCTAATGACATGAGCTTTTGTTCACTTGATGAGAGCGATAATAGTTAATGTTGGTTATTAAACGGGCACATGGATGTAATAACACTTAACTGTTGGATTACCTCTCTTATCCAGTTAAGAGGATGCATGGATGTAGTAACACTTACCTGTTGGATTACCTCTCTTATCCAGTTAAGAGGAAGCTGTGGGGAAGGGGGGTTCTTATCCAGTTAAGAGGAAGCTGTGGGGAAGAGGGGTTCTTATCCAGTTAAGAGGAAGCTGTGGGGAAGGGGGGTTCTTATCCAGTTAAGAGGAAGCTGTGGGGAAGGGGGGTGGCGGGGGCAGTGGCTTCACAGGTCACTGACCTGTCGCGGTCCAGCAATTATCGCCGTGAAGTCCTCTATCGCTGTCGTCTTTAGCCCCAGGCTGCCCCATAATAGCTGCACTGCTCTTGTTTCCGCACAGCAACCGTGGCTGACAACTAATGAACAATTGCATGATATCATATAATATCAGCAATATCTCGCTAAATATTTTTTTGAGAGACCGAAAATTGTGATGGTAATGTCACAGCTCTCTTATCACGCTATTATGGAAGCTTGCTCTTCCACAACTACTATTGCTGATTAAATTAAGATACTTTTTAGCGCTTTAGAAATCATAGATATGTTTATTGATTGTTTCTTGTAGTTTTCGTGCTGTTCAGAGAGCTGTCTAAAAATGCGGCAACATTGCCCCTGCTTCCGCATGGTTCTCCATTCCGGCCACGATCGACTGAGGGCTGAGGGCTTCATACTGGCAAGTTTTTTTTTCCAATTGAAAGCGAATTTAAACATTTTCTCCCGAAGACCATTTTCGGTGGTGCTCTCGTTTTTCAACTGCATGGAAATGCTAGTGATGGAACTTGATATACTGTGCATTATGGATTACCTCTCTTATCCAGTTAATTAAGAGGAAGCATGGATGTAAAAACACGTAACTTTTGAATTACCTCTCTTATCCAGCAGTCTCCTATCAATTGACAGGGAAAAACGAGCTACTGCCACCACTTGTAGAGACTACATTTACGGAATTAACACTGGGTTTAAAAAATTATGGTTGAATATTTTTTTTTTTGTCTATCAGGGGCCATACCTTCAGAATTCGCTAAGTGAACGTAAATACTTACGTTCTATTTTATTGTCTATGATTGGTGGATTTTGATTGAAAGGCCGTCAATGATTGGCTGATGAACTTACGATCTTATAACTTTTTCTGAAAGTATGGGCCCTGGGCATATTTTCCTTGTAGGTTGGTTGTCAGTCAATTAAAAATCCGATCCAGTCTACTAGATTCAGCAGGGTTATATTTTTAAGATGATTTTCCTCACTCTGAATTTGTGTTTTATAATTGAACTACATGCACTTGATAATTGTAAAACTCATTTTCAATGTGTACAGAATTTTCATTTGTCTAGCACATTATTGTGTGCACTCGGGAGCATTTTTTTCCATCACATTCACATTGTTACGAGTTGTAAGATTTTCAAAGCGTTGATTGCCGAATGAATTGCTTTCAGTGATTTAAACGAAGATTCCGCGCTGGTGATGGTTCTTTATAAAGTCCGGTTCCTGACTGACGCAAAGACCAAAATTTATTCTTGCTGCGTGAAACATATCTGATAAGTGTAATTTCTTTCATATACTATTTAGCAAGGATTTAATCAGGTGTTTGGGTATTTTTTACGAATTTAGTACAAAATCCAATTCCAACCGTGTATGATTGAAAAAAAAAAATTGGAAAGGCGGAGTGATTGTTATGAAAATCAAATGAAACGTCTTTACATCCTACCAGACTTACCCAACGTTCTGTCCTTTGTGTCTGACAAGACACAAATTTTTTGTCATGCTTAACATACTTGAATCGATCTTATCTTTCTTCGGGCTGACCACTTCTATCTTATTTTAGGCCTCGCCTAGAAATGTAGTTTAATTAAATGCCTGAATGCATGGAAAATTTACGGTTTTAGGTAACGCTGCGAGTTCCATAGTATTTTTCATTCGTCTATTGAATAAATATATCGAAAAAATAGAAGAATCATGTTAGTAATGAATGAAAAATCATTTCTTGCTTGACAGCAGTAGAGCCATGGTCATTGATGAGCTCTGGTTCTCAGAAAAATCACCAAATGTGCGATGTAGAAAATCTGAAACTATATTTTTCTCTTGAGTATCGTGAAAATTGCATTGCTGGAGTGCAGGATGAAAAAATAAATGCCCTAATCATTCGGAGAGGCCTGTCATTTAAGCTCGTTAAAATTATGTGGTTAATGATCTTTGAGAAAACGTTTGTAAATGAATTTGTACTTCCATAAACTGTAGAGTTTGAATTTTACATGGTTATCTCTTATGGTAGGTACTCATGTTACAAACGCATGTTTTGTTATTTAGTGTCGAGTAATTTAAAAATTGCAAATTAAAATCCACTGAATAGATGTTAATTAGATGAATATTTAAAAATTCTTAGTTATTTTATCATAATTAAAAGTACGTGATCCGCTTACTGTGTCTAGGAACGATTCTAAGATACTCTCTTCCATTTCTGGTGGTTTGGATGTAAGGATTTTGAAATCGCTGCTTATTTTTTACTGAAACCTTGTCTTAATAACGCACAGTCATTTTCTTCTTTCATGTTCCGTTGTTTCCTGGTTTGCCAGGTTTTAATCTCTTTCACGCAAATTTAGCTTACCGCTTATGATAGTTCTTTTATTCCATAATTTTTAAATTGATGATTGATCTATGTCTCCGAAAAGTTTTCGAGTGCGGTATGAATAAACCTGGTTTTTTTCTTTGCTCTTAAATTCTTAGTTAATTTGCGACAAGTAATAATCTAAAATCATCACTATAGTAGAATTTAATCGTCTTTATTGCTAGTTATTAGTTATTTAGTGCCGGTACCAAGCGATAAAGAGATTATTTGTGACCATATAATTTGCCTCCAGAGAGCATCCAGGGGCCATACTTTCAAAAAAAGTTAAGAGATCGTAAGTTCATCAGCCAATCATTGACGGTCTTTCAAGCCAAATCCACCAATCAAAGACAAGAAAATAGAGCGTAAGTACTTACGTTCACTTAGCGAGTTTTGAAAGTATGGCCCCAGTTTTCTATTACGTATTTCATGCTCGATGAAGTGCTTATAGGAAGTAATCAGCATGCGTGGCTCACTCAGGCATGACTCGACTGTCGATCACCTAGTCTTCGTTTGTTGTTAGTCTCTTCACATAAATATGACCAAATACGTAGAACTTCTTCATTTATTTAATGTTCGTAAAAGCGTCTATTACTATTTTTTGATAATTGATAATTAATTGATTTTTAATTAATTAATTAATTAATTAATTAATTGATAATTGATTTTTGATAGATGATAATTGGGTGAGTGTTTCCAACATAGTTGGCCTCATATTTTCGAAAATGTTTGCTTAAAAAAGATCAATGGAACTCAGTACGTACGTAAATAAAATAACGTCAGCACATTTTTTATAACATATCTTATTGCCATTGAACTTTTTCTCCGGTGGTGGGATAATCATATATAGTACGCTAATATATGTAAGCT
Organism: Hyalella azteca; assembly: GCF_000764305.2. NCBI lineage: Eukaryota > Metazoa > Arthropoda > Malacostraca > Amphipoda > Hyalellidae > Hyalella > Hyalella azteca. Next base: position 27,764 of record NW_025934069.1, on the reverse strand, counting down.
CAAACGTAAAATGGGCAATACGTATTTGGATTAATGTAAATTAGAATTATGAATGAAAGATGAACAAATTGAAGGTGTCAGCTATACCATTGTTGGCTCGGGGAGAAGTTATGTAGTCACGTACTTTATTATTGTACATATTTACGTGACACAGTCTCCTTAGCAACGGGATCACTTATTGGCCATTCTTAAATTTGATATTGCTTGCTCAGAACTTCGGCCTAATAGCCCGAATAAACAAATTACAAATATTAAAAAAAACTTCTGTTTAATATTTGCAATAGAAGTTGTTGTTTCTGATCTCATTCCCAGAAATTTATTTCCTTGCAGCTACAGTGCGCTGTTCCATGCAGGAATTTATAGCATAAATAACTCAAAAATAAATACCCTTTGGTATAGAAAATTGAGAATAGTATTTCTTTTATGCCGAAGACATGTCTTCGCTCTCAAGAACATGTACAGATGAACTAACCATCTGGGCCCATACTTTCAAAAAAAGTTAAGAGATCGTAAGTTCATCAGCCAATCATTGACGACCTTTTAAACAAAATCTACCAATTATAGGCAAGAAAATAGAGCGTAAGTACTTACGTTCACTTAATCAAAGACAAGAAAATAGAGCGTAATTACTTACGTTCATTTAACTTTTTTTGAAAGTATGGCCCCAGATTACTTCCTTGTATGACCGTTGGTTATCCCCTTATTATTTTCACATTAGGTACAATTACATCAGACACCGCAGAACGTGGAGAGCTGCCGTATTAATTTCTTGTGATACAAATCGTAAAATAATAGTTAAGATATTGGACCTTTTTGGGCCTCGCCTTTTTGCCTTCAGTTTGCTTACTGGTGCTCTATGGCTTATCATATTTTATTCATCGCACAGTATTTTCTTGTTAATTATTTAAACGTTGAAACAAGACAATTTACGAACAACCGAGTTCATTCGTGAATCTAAAATAAAGAAAAATTTTTTAGAATACGTATTCATATTACGGTTAGCTTTTAAAAAAGTTGGCTAAGTTAGATTAAATATTTTATCTCGTGCATGAATTGTGTTCTAATTAAGTGATTCCTCGAGTAAATTCAAACGTAACGACAACGATAATATCATAATTTTTCAAATGAAATGATAAATGATATAGTGCACAATCAATCACGTCTTACATCATCGTAAGATGTGTTTGATTACGTTTCAGTATTTTTGACGATAGTGAGCGTTTCGCTAGAATTCCTCCGCGGGCAGCAGGCTGACGACGTTGCCAGTACGGAAAGCTTGACCGGCAATAGTAGAAAAATATAACTCAGTACTCACTGCAGTGAGTGACAGAGAGCGCATTTTCTCGTCGATGAAAACTTGAGGTCACGGACGGATGGACAGACGGACGGACAGACACAGACAGACGGACATTGCGAGCACAATATAGTGCATTTTTTCCATAAATGAGAAAATGCGCTAAAAAGCAGGTTCTTACGTTGCGTAGTGTTCAAGGAGTTCCGTCGCGAGAACGAAATGAAACGAAAATAACCATCTTTATAGTGTGTTGGATTAAGCCGACTTGAAATTTATGGCATGTACATTGGAACCTGTGATGATTTAGTTATGCAGTATAAACAAGCCACCTTGTATGCTAATACAAAGGTGTGTGTGCAATGCGTTTCCAGGTAAATACCGGTATTGTAAAATGTTCTGGTTCAATTCTCAAGGTTATATTACAAAATGAATGGAGCGAACATTCATATTTAACGTCAACAAACGCTGATTGATGAGAGATTGTTTGCTTGTTGAGAGTCGTGTGGCTGTGGCTTGTGTGCGTATGCATCTGTGTGCGTGTGCATCTGTGTGCGTGTGCATCTGTGTGCGTGCGCATCTGTGTGCGTGCACATCTGTGTGCGTGCGCATCTGTGTGCGTGCGCATCTGTGTACACACTCACTGTTCTCCTGACCTGAATTGCTCGCGTTTCTCATGGGCTTCTCTCGATTTGTTGCTATTGAATAAACTATTATTGGTAACAAATTATTATTATTGGTAACAAATGCGTGCTGTAACCTGTCAACATTTTAAGTAGTTTAATTATATATAAATAAATATATATATAATACACTCTCCACCGCGAAGTAGAAAACATTTGTTTTATGACACTAACATTCGTAAAAAATATAACTCAGTACTCACTGCAGTGAGTGACAGAGAGCACATTTTCTCGTCGACGAAAGTGTGGTCACGGACGGACGGACAGACGGACGAACGGACATGACGAGCACAATGGCGCCTTTTTTCCATAAATGAGAAAATGCGCTAAAAATGCTCCTGCCCCATTTACAAAGTGAGACAGTTTATACGAATCAATTAAAAACTTTAAAGCACCCTCCTATAAAAATCTATCCAGTAGCTGCTCCAACTGTGCGGCAAAAAATGAGAGCATTTGCGTGCTATCAGGGCGGCCTGCTCCTGCTTAATTCTTCCAGTTGAATTTCGTTAATTTGTTCTTTTTTTTGTGTTGCAAGCTTGACCGCGTTTATAAATTTTTCGAGTTCTGAAATGTTGGCAAGTTTTTTGCGTCTAAACCTTCGATATTTTTCATTCGCACGTTGGAATTTTTTGTACTAGCTACATTTTCTTGAAAACTTGCTGTGATTTCGGCCTTCGGATATAAAAAAAAAAACGTTGAGCGGAACAATAAAAAGTGGTTTTGTGACAAATTGATTAAGTAACTTTGGCCATTTTAGTCTCATAAACTTGATCCGGTCAAACAAATGTTCCAAACTCTTTCTCTCTTTTTGACAATTTAGGCGTCTCCTAAAAGTTACGTTTTCCACTGTACCAAGAGCACTCTATTTTTGACCGCTTTGTTTGAGATTTGAATAATCATGAATAAGGAATAATTTTTCATCGAGCACATCGATTTCACTCGGAACTTATCGCCGGATGATCGTTGTCGACTCCTCCTATAGTCCGATTAACGCTCTAATTTTTGCTTCCACTTGAATACGATAACGATTCTCATTCCTATTACCTACGGCTAATTTCTAGATCAACATCTATGGATTCTATTTCTCTATCTTATTTAGTCTTCTTAAATAAGTACTATGCATCGAAATCGCTATGAATATAACAAAATTATATTCAATTAAATTAATTATAAATCAAATCAATATATATAAATTATTTATAAATTAAAGAGTTTGTCAATATTTAGCAAGTACATGTACTTCTGTAGCCCCTGCATTTTCTCTCGCAAGTTGTTTCTCATTGTACTACGTTTAAAAATAACACTCTTGACTCGTATAACATTATGCCGTAGTATCGCTATACGCAGCCCAGAATTGCAAGGATTATGTCAAATTGCAACAGGCTGCCGTCTCCAGCTTACTGAAGTCATAAAATTGATGGAATGGCGAGAATTTGTGTCACAGTCTGCCCGACCGACCGACAACTCGCGCGTCTCTGTCGCTTTCTCTCTCTATGCTTCACATGCGCTGCCGACAGAGTGGTTGAAGGCTGCGCTTTACTGTTTTAGTTTGCGATGTATCTTTTAAAATAGTATTGCGAAAAAATAAAGTAATAAATAAATAAATAATAAGTAAAAATGTAAAATAGTATTGCGATGTATGTTTGTATTTTACAGTAATAATAATGAACAATGCATTAGAAATATGGGAATACATGGGGCCCACTAAAGGATTCTTCGGGAATTGTGCCTCCTGTTTCAATCGCATGAAAATGGGTATCAATGTTAACATCGTTCATCATTACTCGAATAATGCATTTTCATAGCCGACGTGCTATCTTTATTCCCCTAATTAATTTAATTATTGTATCAGCTTCATTACCTGTCATAAGTGTTTGAATCATTTCATGCGATTCTGTAGGGTGTTATCAAACACAGATGCGCACGCTGACCACTGCGAACCAAAGTTACGAAGTCTCTGTAATTGAAGTGTTCCTCGCTGACGCTCACACGTTTTCGAATGAATGAGCCTTATATCCCTTTATATTATATGAGCCTTATATATTATATATTATAACCCACCAGTGAAATTATTGTCTCGTTGATTGGTTAGTTTTTTATTCAGTCTTCGCATCTACCCATTTGTACCTTTTTTCCCCATTTAGTGTTTTTTTTTATTCAGTCTTCGCATTTACCCTTTTGTACCTTTTTTCCCTAATTATTTTTTATTCAGTCTTCGCATATACCCTTTTGTACCTTTTTTTCTCTATTTAGTGTTCACTGACGTTCGCAGTGCAATGGACAGCGTTTATTTTTCCGTCAAAATGGAGCCATATAATGTGACGTCGGAATTAAAATTCATTGGTTTCTATTTTCAAGTGAATTGCGACCTATAGAAACAGCCACGTCCTGTTCCTGCTCCAGAGAGAGTGATGAAGGAATGCGCTGATAATGACGAGTCGCAATATGATGTAAATTAAGTAAAGAAACAAGATGTCTCGTAGAATACGAGTAGTAGGGCCTCCTATTTGACATGTTGAATTGTGTTGACTTTTTGAATTGTGTTGACATGTTGAATTGTGTTGACATGTTGAATTGTGTTGACATGTTGAATTGTGTTGACATGTTGAATTGTGTTGACATGTTGAATGGTGTTGACATGTTGAATGGTGTTGACATGTTGAATTTCATGAACAAGGTAATATAACACTCTCGATCAGCTCTCAACAGCGTTCATGAACAAGGTAATATAACACTCTCGATCAGCTCTCAACAGCGCTCATGAACAAGGTAATATAACACTCTTGATCAGCTCTCAACAACGCTTCCTTGTCACCATGGATATGGTAAATGTTTATTCGATTTTGAAGCACACGAATAGTTCTTGAGTAGGTATACTTAGGAACAATGCTGTCTGGAATTCGTTTTTATGGCATCTAAGTTAATTGGTCAGGTATAATTAATTGAAAGCAGTCGGATTTATTTAAATAATGTAACATACGAAGAGTTTTGTGATTATTTTATTAGCATGTAACATGAAAATTTGTGTTTTAATTAATTAGTGATGTGTTATTCATGTCAATCAGTGAAAAACCCCGATTTTTCATACCAATCCAAGTTTTTTTTCTGCTCCAGAAATCCCCCAAGACTGCCGAGAAGCCCTCCAAGAAGCCCAGTCCCCTAACTCTGCAAGGTTCTTCCAAGTCCAAGAAGAGCGACACCTCAGCAGAGGACAAGACTCGCAGTCCGACGAACGCCTTGCCGAGCCCGCCGATGAAGAGTAAACCCGGCAGCCCTTCCAAGGCTACCCAAGAACCTCCCTCACCCCGGACGCCGGATAATAAATCAAAAGCTGGTTGCGCCAAAGGTAAGCTTTCAAAGACCGAAAAAACTTCTCCTGCCAAGAAATTGAAAGTTAAGCCAAAAACCGTGTCGTCTAAGAATAAAATGAAGAAAGATGGGAAAATATCCGAGAAAAAGTTGAAAGATTCAGTGAATTTAGCTATGTATAAAAATTTACCGCCCAAAAAGCGCAAGGCTCTCATGCTGGATTACGGAAATGCTGTCGTTACTGGCGAGGAAGATAGAGAAACAAATAATTTGACTCCTGGAGCGAACACCCCGACGAAATTAGAGGCTATATTGCCTGAGGCCGAGTCGCCCTCAACAAAGAAGTGTAAAAAGAAGTTATTGATTGGTGCTCCCGACAAAGTGGCTAAGAAAAGAGGCCGCCCAAAGGGTAGCAAGAACAAAGTCAAAAATAAAATTGATGAAGAAGGTTCTAATGCATCAAAGAAAAATGATCCTTTTGCGAAGGTTTCCAAAGAGGTTAAAGGACCTAAAGCAAAGTTGAAGGGCGAGTCAAATGAAGATGCAGAAATTATGTCGCGTGAAATGAAAGTAAAACGACTCGCAGCATTGGTGAGCGCAGAAGTTGACCATTATGTGTACAACACCGACGATGGTTCATCAGAGTTCGAGGACTATAGCACCGCTCGTCAGGCCCTCAAGCTCGAGAAGAACAAATCAACTTCGAATAAAACTGCGAGAATTATGCAGATGGAATCTACTGCCGGAGACTCGGGTTGGGAAACCTTTGAACTCCAGTCCCCGAGTGTCAAGAAGTCTTCGCCTAAAAAACCGAAAGACAACGATTGCAGCTCTAACGTTCGCAGTGCAATAGAAAGCGTCTTGATTCGCGTCAAAATGGAGCAAGATGATGTGACATCTGAAGTAGAGTGCACTGGTTCGCCTATATGCACTTCTACTCCCAAGTCAAATGCGACAAAGACACAGGATTGTCCTGCCACAGAGAGAGTAATGAAAGAAGACTCGTGCGCTGACGATGAGGAGTCGGAAGATGATGTTAATTACGCTAAGAAACAAGATGGCTCGAAGAAAAGTGGCGTCGTTTTGAAGAGAAAAATGGGGCCGAAGAAAAAGAAGTTTTCGCATAAAAATTTGAAGAATATGAGTCCTGGAAAAGCCGTCACTTTTGCTTCTGAAGACGATGAGAGTAGCAAGGAGAGTGAAAGTGATGGGGAAGGATTTGACGGGAAGAAAAAGAAAGGCCGTTTGCTTGCAAAGAAAAGTAAAATCACAGTCCAGCGTTCAGTGAAGCCTTCACCAGAGTCGTCGCCGTCGCCCCTGCGTCGCACGGCGCGCATGGCGAGTCTGAACGCGCGTGCCGTGATGCACTGCATGAACGAGGACGCAAGAATGCCATTCCATGCGCCCCGACACGAGCCCAAGAAGCAGGAGATGAGTCTCGTGCTGAGGACCGAATCAACTATCGCTAAGCGTCACACCGATGACGATTCCGACGAAGACGATAGCGACGACGATACTGTGCACATCCGGCGCCTCCAGCCTGGCAAGCGGAAGAAGGATAACTCCGCAGCGAAGATGAAAACCGTCCGCAAGAAACGCAGAGGGGAGCTCGATGTGCAGATGGACATCCGTGACATGGTCGTCACCAAGAGAATGGCCAGTTTGAACGCCTCCGCTATCATGGCTGCAAGTTATTGCGTTGAGTCTCGCAAGCGAACGCCTTCGCATGCTGCAAGCTCTTCTGCAGAAAGCGAATTTACGAACCTAAACATCAAAAGAAAAATTTCTTACAAGTCAACCAAGAGCAAAGTCTCGAAGTCTTCTCGGAGCAGCGTGATCACTGTACAGGAAACCACTAAGAAACTTAAGAAAGCCGAAGGCACTCGTGAGACAGAAGTCGAGGAGCGGATCATCGTCAAGAAGAAAGTCAAGAGACACAGTGAACGAAGCACAACCCACGACGACACAGACAGGGACGATGACGATGATAACGTCACCGACGGGTCCGAGTTAAACCACGACGAAATCATTCCAAAAAGTCCCGAAGACGGAGGCATGATAGTCGAGTCTACGATCACATACATCACAACTCAGACAGACACGTTGCCTCCTACAGCGCCCCAGGCAGGGGCGTCCCCGCACTGCATTGCTGCTGGGGACCGCCAAACCACGACCGTCGTGCACGAGAGGAAGTCCAAGACCACCACAAAGTGCACGGCTTACTCGACCGGCGCTCCACCCACGGCTTTCATCCCGCCTACCCATTACGTACAGGTAATTATTCTAATTAAAACATACAATATATTCTAATTTTAACATATATATTCTAATTTAAAACGTATATTTCTCCCCTTGTGCGATGCTATTTATAGATTTTTAAACTTATTTAAAGGTAATTATTCTAATTTAAAACAATCGTATGTTTCTCCCCTTGTGCTATTTATTAGATTTTTAAACTCATTACGTACAGGTAATTATTCTAATTAAAAACACACATATATTTCTCCCCTTGTGCGATGCTATTTATAGATTTTTAAGCTTGTACAAATATTGAGGTAGTTGGTCATTAAACTGCTACTAAACGGAACTTCCTAGTCGTTATTATTTATGCCTAATTAATTTTTACTGATGGTCATTGAAATGTCTGCCGCATGGAAAGAATTTCATCCATATGTTATTTGGCCCAAAATCTCGATCTTTTAGTATCAGACTAAATCCGAAATTTAATACAGATGCCTGTAGTTCTCTAAATACCGAGTAAGTTGTAAGATGAACCATGAATTTACTAATAAATTTATTAGCTTAACCTACATTTTCCTCAACCTATATCTAGAATTTAAAGTTGTTCAATATAGAAGAGCTTCAAGTTGTGAAGGATAACCTGGTTCATAAATTCACTAATCAATTTATTAGTTTAACCCACATTTTCCTATACATATATCTAGAATTTAGAGCTGTTCAATATAGAACAGCTTCAAGTTGTGAAGGATAACCTGGTTCATTATTCATGGCATCTTCGTTTACGTCGCAGCCCGTGGTGTATAGCAGCGCCCCAGGCCCGTCCGTGGTGTCCAAGTCTACGGTCAGCTACTCCCCTCTTGGAGCGCTCTCAGGCATGCAGCCAACGGTCGACCAGCCTTCCTCACTTGCCCCTCTATTACAACCCTCTCGCCACACTCACTTCCAGTCCACTCACATGCCGCCCCACTACCCCACTCATCACCTTAATCACCACCACCATCACGTTCACTCGCATCATCCTCACCACCACATGAACATCAATCCATCGTCACCACAACCTGGCTACCCGATTCAGCCGCAACAAGTTTCCCCGTACTCCCCATCGTCACCACAACACCAATACCTGCAGCCCCACTCACCCCCATATCCTCCTCCTCCTCTGCCTGCCTCTGCAGCGCCTCCCACTGTAGCCGCGGTCAGTGGCAGGACTCAACCACAGCAGCAACAGCAGCAGCAGCAAGTGGCTGTTCAAAAACAGCCTCAGCAACTTCAGCCACCCGTGTCACACCACCAACAGCAGCAGCAGCAACAGCATTACATGCACAACAACCATCAACAAATGCAGCAGTATTACCCACAACATCAACAACGAATGATGCACCAACATCAGCAGATCTCTTCTAAGCAGATGAACGGAGGACGCATAAATGTCCCATGTTCTTCGGCTGTCAATAGTCTGACGCCTCAACATCAATTTGCGCATCACCAACAACAGATGCAAACTGAGCAACACATGCGAACACAAGTTAAAATGCAACATCAGCAGCAACATCATCATCAGCTGCAGCAACAACCGATGAATCTGCCCCGGCACCAGCAACAGTTCCAAACCCCTACATGCCGACCTCCCATGGTCCCGGCCAACGCTGCGAACTTTATGCCGCCCTCCGACGACGCCCACATGGCTCCTTTACCTGCCCCCCACCACCAACATCAGCTGCAGCAGCCGCCGCACCCTCAGTACCATTACCCTCCTCCAGGACTCTCGCCGGACGCCGGCAAGCTTATGTCGCCGTCCGCCTTGGCGGAAGCCAACGAGCGACATCAGTCCGCCTTCACCGCGCCGGCCGTGCCTGCCGTCACGGGTGAGACTTCAATTTTGTTGTCTGCGTTATTGATTATATTTATTTAATTGAATAAATTTATTACGACAATACTGCTGCGTAGCCTGACGCGTGAATTTATTGATTAAATTTATTGCCAGTATTTACTGCTGCGCAACCTGACGCGTGAATGTCTCATGATTCACAGGATCATTTTGTTTCCAGTTTGATTTCTGTGTCATTGAAATCTTGCTGGGGGGTCCTTATTTATTAAATCTGTTTGGCCTCTTTTTATTTAGCTAGGAGCGTCAGTTTGTTAAAATTAAAACTCCGAAGTAAGTAAAAATATTTTTCATTACAAAGTTAAACCATGAAATCAAATTTTTTAACTAGTAGAATCTTTAATTTTGAAATTCTAAATTTTCCCAGGTACAATTTTCGATTTATCCAATTTCTATGACTTGTTACTTTATTTTATAATTATCTCTCAGCATCATCACGCTTATATTCTATGCGTACTTGGTTTTAATCTCACTATTAAATTACGAGAAGTTGAAAGCCAAAGCCTGAAAAATAGATTATCCACGCATTCTTCTACCACAACCGCTCCTCTCATTACAAATGATAGCGTGACACATTTTCCCACTCTGTTAGTTTTATGATTGCTATAACACAAAGTGGCAATTGAAGACTACGATGTAAGTAAACTCGCTATGTTGTTACTTATACTTATATCATCTTGTATGGTTTTTGGGTAAGGTTTAACATTCTTACTTGGGACAATTTTCGACGTTGACTTTGCCTCTCAGAACGATTTTAAATGGATTTTCTTATTACTTTTATAATGTATGGGATTTTGAGAATCTAAAACTTCTGCATTCCATTTCCATGAAGTTCTAAGTCAATTCATTCTTTTTTTCCTCTACAATCTCTGCATTTGGGCTCTACACTCACATGTTTCATTGACTAACCGTCATATATTTGTTCGACTTGTGGTTAATTTGATGCAATACTGCCAGCTACACGCGTTTTATTTATAACTAAATGCATGGGAGGAACCTCATTCTCCCCTATATGTCTCACGCAACTAAGCTCTTCACTGTGTTGTTAAATGTTTCTCGTGGTGCCGAGAACCTAGCACAGACTAATGAGCACCATGCAGTGGGGGGACATTATAAAGGTGCGATGGTCGCCTCGCAATGTTGAGTGTTTCATGTGGTGTATGGAAGAGTACAGTCCCATTGTAGTGTATAGACACTTGTGTGCAGATTGTGTTTCATGTGGTATATGGAAGAGTCCAGTCCCATGGTAGTGTATAGACACTTGTGTGCAGATTGTGTTTCATGTGGTATATGGAAGAGTACAGTCCCATTGTAGTGTATGGGACACTTGTGTGCAGATTGTGTTTCATGTGGTATATGGAAGAGTACAGTCCCATTGTAGTGTATGGGACACTTGTGTGCAGATTACCAGCCCGTGACGGGCCCCATACCCACGGGCGTCGGCGAAACTTCCTCCTACAAAGCACCAGTGTCCGCACCCGGGTCTTCGGGAGGCTGCCTCTCAAACGTCCCTTTTTCCTCTTCAGGATTTTCCTCTCCTTCATATTCTTCCCCTCCGTTCTCTGCTCCCATCTATTCCACTACCGACGTGTCTCCTCCGTACACGTCTCCTCCTTATGCTTCTTCACCCGCTCTTCGTGCTCCTCCATCAAACTCTTCTCGCTCCTCCTCTCCACTTCCTTCCTATCCCTCCGCCGAGTCCTACGCCTCACCCTCTTATTCCTACCCTCCGTACCAAGGATATCCTCCTCCTGCATATGCCAATAACAAACCTTACCAAGGTCCCAGTTACCCCCAATCCATTGAAGGTTATCCTCAACGAGGACAGTATGTACCTTATCCTCCACAGTACGAAAGTTACTCGTTTCAATCACATTCTCTGAAAACTAATCCTTTAGCACTGCCTCCTCCACCGCCTCCTTCTGGCAATCCTTCTGTTCCTCCTGGAGGAAATGGCACCTCTGGATCTCCTCGGACTCCTTACCGTCCTTCTCTTCCACCTCCTCCTTACCCTGACTTCACCGAGCCAACTGAACCCATCGGTACGCTCACTGTTCTCAGTGTGTCAGTTTTGCTTCACTTTCTTTGTTCGTTTTCGTTCATCTTTGCTCGAGTTTGCTCGTGTATTTTTTTCTGTTCGCGCCTTCGTCGTTGACAAGCCTTCATGGAATAATTTGTATATGATTTTTTACCCACTTAACTCTACTCGATTAAATGCTTATCAAGTTTATTTTATCGGTAACTATCCCACCAAATAAAGTTCTAGAGTTTATTTTGTGGTGTTTTTCCTACAAATAAACTCTACCTAGAGTAGTTTTGAAAGTTTTTCTTCCGACTTTTCTTCCGCACCATCAGTCCACCTTTTATCTTCTTGTTTGTATTTGATGCATGGTAGAAAAAAATCAAGTTGCTGCTTTATCCTCTTATTTTTGTCCGTTTTTTTTCTTTAATTATTTCTTTTTTCGATGTTCGTATCTTTCATTCAATTCTTTTTTTTCACTTAATTGCGCCCTCGATCTATTTAAATTCATTTCGGTGTTTGAAAGACTTGGTTTAGTAAAATGGGTACACAAATTTTTGTTCTTTACACTTCTCCTATGTTGAATGCATTCATCATTTGTACTCATGGGATGCTTACCCAAGCTCTTTGGCCTGGCTACGTTGTAGAAGTTTATCCAATGTAACCATATCCTTAACAAAATTTAGAGACATGAGCGACCCAGCATTAGGGCCGCCTAGGACTCGGGAGCACGTAAATCAGCTTCTCTATGTCTGCTTCGGCTCAGGGTTCGAAGGGCAGCCTCTGGGCAGCTTGCTAGCTCGGTATGACTCGGCTCGGCCAACTCTTGCCCTACTCTCAGGCGATAATAAAGTCTGAAAAGGGATTCTGACCAGAAACTGATTCCGATCGGGTGGCCAAGCAGACCCAGAATAACTTTGCCCCAGAATAACTTTGCTTCGAGTGTAGTGACTATATACATATATTCGGCCGGAGTCTAGGCGGTCCCCATATTTTGTTAAGGTACTAAGGTTTTGTTTCAATATAATATTCTTTTCTATTTTTATTCAGGTGTATTGTAGCTGCTTAACAGTATGTAGACGGACGGTAGTACTTGATTCACACGTAGTCTTCTTCTTGTGTTAGTTTATTCTCCGTTGATGTCTCGATAATTTTTTCAATAGAAACGTTCTTAACGCCGGTCTTTGAATCGATCCTACTGCATGCTGCTGATGACTCTATATTACGATAAAAAACTATAATCTTTATTTTAATTTCGTTTAAAATAAACGTTTATCACGCTTGTTTTTCAAGTATTGTTATGTAAATCTTTAGCATGTTAAATGAAAGTTATGTCTTGATATGATGCCCTATTTATACTTCTATTTGTGATGTTTTATAACCGCGTATCTGTCGTTTTATAATTTGTGAGGGTAATTGGGTAGCAATTACGTAATTTTTCATTAACTAAAATATTATACGTCATTCACTGTTTATTCCAGATATTTTTAGAACTGCTTTGTTTAAACTGTTTCTGTTTATCAGATTTTTAATTTTTCTGCTTCACCGAGTAAATCAAACTTATTTTGAAGATGTAACCATATGATATTCCTAATATGAAATTAAAATTGACAACACGAGTTTTTTGTGTGAAAGTTTCAGTAAATGTACAATAGTCAACAGCATTAATATTGTTACAGGTGTCGCTGGTGGCTGCTGTGGCGTCAGACTCGAAATGGGCAAGAACCCTGGTCCAGGAGGACCTTTTGCGTCGAGACCTTCTCCTTCGCAGGCCAGCCACGGGCCGCCGTCACAGTTATCAAAGGACGCGGCATCAAAATCTCGGCAACCAGCGTTAAAAACTGCAGCCATGCCAACCAGCAAGCACTTGTCTTCTCAGCTAGGGTCTTTGAAGCAAGGAACGGCCGGCGTGACAGCAAAGAACGCTGAGCTGATCGACTTGGAATGTTCTCCTCCGTCTTCTTGTCGCCGCCAGCAACAGTCGCCGGATTCTTCGGGGAGGTCAGCGCGAGAGTCTAGCCCGGCCTCACATCCCGGGATTTTAAGTTCTTCATATTCGGAAGAAGATTCTAAGTCTTCTTTTATTATGTGTGATAGCCAAAGATTAACGAAAACCAAAATTTCATCTAACGATGTACAATCTAAGAGGGATTCATCGTCATCCACGATGTCTTGTACGAGCAAGAGGGAAATTTCTGCCGCGAACTCTTCCATCGCCGCCACTTTAGCCAATCTTCGTAAGTTAAACTCATGCACCATCACGAGCGCCAACGTTCTGCCTTCCTCACCCTTCAGTCAAGAGGACTCCTCTCCAATGTTGCAAGTTTCCTCTGAAACTCAGTCACTGGTTTCCGCCAAAATCTCCTCGAACAACAGCAAGACTTCTCTGAGAGTCAGTCCGCATGCAAAGTCATCGCCGCAAGTGCCTTCTATAAACTCGACTACGAGCAACCCTCTCTTGGACAGCAAAGATGAACTTGCACCTACAACCGCTGCGCTGCGTGATGCGTCGGCAAACATCCGAACAAAAAAGCCCCCACCGCCTCCAGAAATCCTCAGCAATCAGAGACTTAAACCCGCTTCTGATGTTTATAACAGTAAGATGAGTGCTACTTGCAATGGCGTTGGAGCCAATCACAGAGGTAACCTTAAAAACTCCTGCGATATTAGGCGGTCTATTGCGTCAGCCTTGCCTCATCTGAGCGCTTCGATGATCGTCAAAGAAGTGGATTCGTCTGCTGGTTCCTGCTCGGACAAAGCATCCGATATCGAAGTCATAGACCGAACGCAAATGAGCTCTGAAGACATTCAGGCAACGACGAGTGCGTCATCTCCTCTTATGTCAACAAGTTCCAGGCCTTTGTTAGGTCAAGATTCTCGGGATTCTGACAGCCCCTGTCTTCCATTCCCGTCAGATGATGCCACGGACCTCTCGGTTGCCAATGACCTTCTTCTTCTTTCTCAGTCAGACCTGCAGTTCTCTTCTAATTCTTCTTTCTTGCCTGCTTCGTGCTCAGTTTCAGTTTCTAGCACTTCGATAGTAGAACATGATAGCCAGTTGTCTTCCAGTGTTGATCGTCCTTTAAGTCGGTCTTCTTCTTCGAGCAAGGTCATACATACCAGCCGTACTAGTCTTGAACGCAGCAATTCTAACTCTCCTAACCCGCGCTTTGGTGCCAGACATCTGTTATGTCAAATGGTGCCCGCTCATTCCCAGTCTAAAAATGCAACTGCAAGAGCCAAGCCTCTAAATATTTCCCCCGGCCAAAAGAAACTTGCCACACACATAAAGGCAGAGGTGACTGAAAATAATGCTGATAATGGTTGTGTAGCACCTAATTTTACCAGTACCAAGAGAAAAGTTGATTTGGTCCCAAACGATGAAGCCAAAAGTAGAAATAATCTCGTTACTAGTCAGCAAAGCAGCACAAGTTCGGGCAGCTCGCCAGTCAGGAAGAGAGGAAGACCTCCCAAGATTAAAGACAAACCTGCCCACGAAAATGAAAGTGTCGTGACAGTAAAAAATTCTACGCTCTCTAACAATATTCGTTGCGATTCAAAAAACGTGAGAGCTCATGGTGAGTCGAGCAGTCCTCAGTCTGCCTTGATTCATCAGTTTAAAATAAAGATTACTGAGGAAAAAGAGTCGGCTCCTCAGAAATTGTCTCCAAGCAAAGCAGATTCAAAAGATTCTAAATTAGATATAAACAACTTGGATCTAAAGAGGTCGTTGCAAGTGAAAACTGAATCTGTAACCAAAATAAAATCAGAGAAGGTGTCACCAAATGCCAGCTACTCGGGAGATTTTCATTGTAACAAATTTCCTGTAAACAACTACAAGCTTGCGAATGGCAACCTCGGTTCTGTGAACTATTTTCCGGAAAAAGACGTGGACCGACTCATCGAGGCATTGGGTGTCGAGAATCTGTCCTGTGGACAAAGTCAAATTCCTTCTTCATGCGAGCAGCTCAACTTTGTCCTCTCAGAGCACACCAAAGCCCAGGGAGGGAAGTTCAAACCCAGTGCTGTAAAAAGATCCTGTGCCGATGAGACTAAAGTAACGAAATCCGACTCGAGCTCTAGCAGGGAAGGAAGTAACCCGCCCAACCGAAACACCAAGCCGTCCAAACAGCAAAGTAAAAGCAGTAAGCAAGCAAAAGGAGGCAAAGTGGCGCGGAAAACAACCGAGGTCAAGTCTCGCTGCAAGAATAGTCTCCTGGCTTACCTCAAAGAAAAAAATGAACACGACTCGTCCAACGTGGACTCTGATGTTCCCAGCTCGACGGAGCCTGGCGCTTGTAACTCTTCTGCTGCTGGAGACTCTGAGTCGAAGAGCAGAGTTGGCGCTAAAGCCGCGGGTCCTGGAGCATTCCCTTCCTTTCCATCCAAGGGTATAAGAAGACGCTCGTCCAGCGGTACTGGCAAGAGCAAGATGCTTAAGAAACCAAAGTATTCCCATGGCTGGTCGTGGGAAGGAGAGCCATACCAAGGCAAAATTTGGCTCAGAGTGAGTGATGGCTTTTCGAATAGGGTTGCATGATAGTTATCTTTCAAGAGAAAATACCGGTATATTGCTTCGCAATATTTTGTGCCCCATTTTGTGAGATTATTCAGTTTTTCACTAAATGTAACTTGAAGTTATTGATTGCCCGACAATAAGCTCACGGTGCTGTTTTTCGGCCGAGTCCGATATTCATTTATGTAGATTTAAATCACGGTCTACAATATAAGATTAGCATGGCTTGTTCTTATTTGTTCCTGTGTGGTATGTTATAATTATTATTTCGATCTTATCAGAACGACGAAGTGCTGATCACGCGCACCTGCTACACGGCCATGCAGCACAAGGAGGGCGACTTGGTGCGCGTGCGCGACTGCGTCCTGCTGAGGTCTGGTCCGCGCAAGGCCGACCTGCCTTTCGTGGCGAAGGTCGCCGCGCTTTGGGAGGATCCTGACACCAGTCAGTTGTCGAGATTTGTATTATCGTTGTATACTTCGTCAAATATGTAGAAAACAATTTAGTTCTTTAATAAGACAGTTCAATGCTTATATAGAATAGAAGTGATGGTATTGAAGAAATAGGCCCATGGTCTGTTGCCGATTTTTTAATTTTTCGTGACTTGATTCACAAGGGATCCTACCTTTGGAACCCTATCTTTCCATAACTGACGATTGATTGATACATATCATGAGTTCCCATGATTTATAAATTTTCCTGATTATTGATGTTATCGGTTTCCTACAGGTGACATGATGATGTCCATCCTATGGTACTACCGTTCGAATATTTAGAAAACAGTTCACTTCTTTAATAAGACAGTTCAATGCTTATATCATGAATTCCCATGATTTATAACAGGGGCCTCCAAACTTTGGGCAAGCTTTCTGAAATCTTCGCGGGCCGGTCACGCCCATTTACTGTTTTTAGGTCAACGTAACCAGAAATAAACGCCACACTCGATTTTCGTACACATTATGTTGAACTACGAGATATTCTCGACGGGCCGGAAGGAACCTAGCCGCGGGCCTGATCCGACCCGCGGGCCTGATCCGACCCGCGGGCCATAGTTTGGAGACCTCTGATTTATAAACTTTCCTGATTATTGATGTTATCGGTTTCCTACAGGTGACATGATGATGTCCATCCTATGGTACTACCGGCCTGAGCACACAGAACTGGGGCGCCAGGCGCACGATTTGTCTGATGAGATTTTCGCGTCCAAGCACCGGGACCATCTTAGCGTGGCTTGCATCGAAGACACGTGCTATGTCCTCACGTTCAATGAGTATTGCAGGTAACACGTGCTATGTCCTCACGTTCAATGAGTATTGCAGGTAAAGTTGAAATGCTGACGAGTGTCAGCATGGAGGGATATTTTACATGTGAGTTGAAATGCTGGCGAGTGTCAGCATGAAAGGTAAATGTGAAAATGGGGTGCAAGTCGGAATTGTTATCTCATCGATACTCCAATTAAATACTGAGTAAAATGTTCAGTATTATGAGTAAAATGTTCAGCGGTACATGAAAACTCTTCTAAGTTTTCATGTACCGGTACCGCGTTTAATTAATAAGTCTGTTATTCAAAGTTAATGACGTGCAAAATCACCTCTATCCTTCATGAGATATTCATCGTACGCCTATGTTCGCTAATTGTCACTTTAAAGACAACATTATCTATTGTCTCATCGATATTCTGCCACTGCCAATTTACTTTAATTTTGAACGTTAGATCGCCATTCAACATTGAGATATTTTTAGGAGAATTATAGTATAAAGTTCTTGTACTTTTCGACTACAGGCAGAAGAGAATCCTCAAGAATCTCTGTTCTAAAATGTCTCGAAAATGTGGTCGGTTATGTGCGCTTAAAGTTTTGGAGGTGAAATTCTATTACTTATTAGACGTAGGCTGACGTTTTTGATCAGATGTTGAACCTGTTTACGTTGACTCCAGTTCGAAATCTGGCGTGAATGCTCGGGAGTCAGAGTGAATTGCAATCTTGCGTTGTTTGTATGACGTGAACAATCACCGTTTAATCTACGTTTGACACTCCCACGATTACACTTTAATTTGAAAATGTTCAGCAACTTTAGTCATTTTACGCCGATTGTTGGGTCATAAACGAATTTAAAAGGTTTTATTTTATTTATTTTCTACGGTAGGTAGAATCTCATGATATATTGTCATCAATAAGAATATTGCTTTCTTCATTTTATAAAAAATAAACCTGCAATTCGTTCGTGAATTGAAAATTAATTACTTGAGAACAGGGATCGAATTCCTGTGGGATAAAAGTTGACTGCGGGAAAAATCGACGGAAGCAAAAATTACGGATCTTCCTTCCTTCGAATCTGATCAAATCGTACCGTATTATAATAATAGCGGTTCCAGCGTTTATTAGGCCGTAGGCCTGTCGCCGATTCTGAACATCGCAGAACAGTCGCAGCATTTTGCGGGGATCGAACCCGCGCCTCTCTGCGCCAATTCTAGTACTCTGAACTGTAACCACTGGGCCACCCTATTTACGTACGGTGTGTGTCTCGGCTGTTGTTAAATTTTAATTTCGACCCAGAATCAGTTTGGTTCGACGTATTTTATTGAACAATACAATGTTACGTTCAGAGAAATCTTGTTGGCCTTATTATTCATCACGCGTTTCCATGAACTATTTTCCTCTGATTCACTCGTCGCTCTGAATAATGCATGAATTATTCAATTAAAATGTGATATCGAGACCCGAAGGAAATTCAAGATTAAACGGCTCCAAGATATTTCATGAAGTCCGTGGTAAGATTGTTTTCTGGACCATCATTCCGAAACATCCAGCAAAACAATAGCGTTTTTTTGCATGTTCTAAGCTGGCTTTGATTATTTTCGCAGGCACAACGGCCCATAATTCGTCTGTGGTAGCCACATTTCTCGCCCTGTCCTCAACAAGTCAAGTGTACTCGCTTTAGATATTTGTTAGTAGCATTTTTTCCTCCTTAATTGGTGTTAATATGTAATCTGTTATGTTTTATGTTCCATTATCTCAGTTTTATTGCGTAATTAAGTACGAATTAGGTGGGCAAGTCCCTCGTAAAATAGTAGTTTATTTCTTTTCGGTGGCAAGTCAGGAGCTGACATTTTGCTGAACATTCTTGTGTATTTATTTTATCCTGTCCCGTATATTCTCCGTGTAATCTATTTAACATGCAAATGCTCCTGAACTAAACTTCCCGTTTCCAGTTCATCTCCCACACCGTATTTGATACTCTAGAGTCTAGAATGTCGCCCACTGCTATGTATTCAGTAATTTACTAACGTAATCGCTAGGAGTTTTTTGTCTGTTTTTTAAAGGAATTTTATTGTAGTAAAACAGAATTTCTTATTTTATACGTTTGCGATAAATTTCTGAGGCCATACTTTCAAAACTCGCTAAGTGAACGTAAGTACTTACGCTCTATTTTCTTGTCAATAATTGGTGAATTTTGCTTGAAAGGCCGTCAATGATTGGCTGATGAACTTACGATCTCTTAACTTTTTTTGAAAGTATGGGCTCAGCTGGTAGATATTTAGTACGCAATTGTAAGAGCAGAAATTAAACTGCTTCCCCAGACGAGGGCGGCTTGCAGGCAATTTGCGTACTTCCCACCTGGCCTTCCCCCACTCTTCTGTTTGCCTCATCCGTTTTAATTCCTTGAATTTCTCTCAAAAAATTCTATTAAGTATGAATTTTGGTGAGTGACTGACCTCGCAGTGTAATATCGTGTTATTTAACTAATTGGTTTTTTGTTTGAGGGGTTTGTACGAGTTCGATCCTCGCATCACTGATAAGGCTTTCCAAGTCTGCATTTAAAGTTATTTAACTTTTCAGTTATTTGATATGACCGTACAAGAAAAACCAGCGGTTTCATTTTCATGGAGGCACGACATATTGAATATTTTTACGCCTGCTAATTCAAGTAATTCAGTATGTAAAGCGCCAGTTCCTTGGTTGAACTTTTATAGTCATTATATTCCAATGTGTTCGAGTATCTGGAATACCTAATGATTCTTTGTTTTACCATAATAAAGTCATCTGGTATGTCGATTTGAAAACTTTTAATGATATTTTTTAGGAATATATTTTTTCTTTTAATATCGGAGTGACTTGTTTGTTTGTCTAGAATTTTTTGGTGTTCATATCTATTGAAATTTTCTCTTGATTGATAATTTCCTATTGTCTTTGCATAGGGCAATTGTTCGCTACTAGTCTCGAGTCGTCTTGTTCATCCTGTGTGGTTGGCTGCGTCCACACTAACAATCTCGTATCTGAGTCACTGCGACGTTGCATGCAGATTGGTTTATTAATTATTTTTCTTTTCGATCTAGATTATATAATTATTTTTCTTTTCGAAAACGATCTAGATTTTTGCACTTTTTACTATAGTTTCCAAAAAGTTCACGTTGCTTTCGTTGTGCGTCACTCAGAAATTGAACTTCCAATGTTCAATCATTGTTGCGTCTTCGAATTTCCACTGTTGAAATTTGTCGTTTCGTTTCGACAATTCACCGAAAAAATAATTGAAGATTTCACTCATGTGCCGATGATGACGTCTAGTACGGAAGTCATACAATTTTCGCATTAGAATATTTGAATTAATCATCCATCAGATCTATTGATCCTGCTTGTTTGCAGCCAGTAACATACTTTTAAATAACAGTTCACGATGAAAACGGTAGTGACATCTATGACGCTTAACTCGACTCTAGATTCGAATGAAATCGAATATATTTCATTCTGTCGAGCCGCCGTCATTGCCATAACGTGAGTGCATCGTTAGGTCATGAGACCGTTTAGGCGTGATGTGGCGTGTCCGCTTCACCTCAGTGTATTACCTGGTTGCAAATTTCATTTTTGTGTACTGCTTTTGGTAAGTTAGGGAATTTTAGACGCTTTTAGATGAAGAAATGTAAAGTGCGCTCGTGTAGTATTGCTATGTGGTAGTGAGGTCACTATGACACTTCGGCCCTCACCTTCCTCGATGTTCCCTTTTTTTGTTGGTTGTTATGCTTAAGGAGGTAACAAAATGTAAAATATGTAGTGATAATTTATGATAATAAACAGAAAATTATATGAACAATAGAGCTATTTTCTATATAAATTCCTAATATCATGCTAATGAATATTAAGTGAAGATTTGGTGTTGTGTTGATGTTAGTCTAGCGTTTAAGGCGAAGAGTGAATGAAGGTTCTTGTAGCTTTGAGAGAAATATTTCTACGAGTAGCAGCACCCTTGGCCAATCTTGTATTGTGGGGCCGTTGTTTTCCTAATGAATAAACATAGTCTCAACTTGGAACTTCTAGTTACCATGATTGCAGGTGTGCTTCATGCTGAGCCAGCGTTTACGTCCGTTACTTAGAAGTAAAAAACTTCGTTTTTCTTTGTTGATTTCGCACTAGAACTTTTTCCTGTGTACTTTTTTTCAATCAAACGCGAGCGTGTAAGTTAACATATGTGTTTTTCCATTCTAAAGTATCGGTTAGATTGACTTTCCATATCTCCATGTGTTGAAAATTTTCATTATTCTTCGCCTATACTATTATGACCAAGTTGAGATGTCTCTGCATTTTCTCAAAGTTGTGGTTTGCTATGACGATTGCAAGTTTTTCAGCGGGATAATAGCCCAATTCCTCAAGAAAAATTAGAAAATTACACGAGTTCTCTAATGGGAAATAACTTTCTTTGTTTACAGTCATGAAAATAGCATGCGTTTCGGTGCTGTAGCAGCATCAGACATTGTGTTGTCATGAAACTTTTTTTTCAAACCATTAGACTTAGACGAGAGTTGGCAAACTTCGTTCACTTGGCCAGTCATTAAGAATGTTTTAGCACCACCTCTGTGGTCGGAAGAAGGTTAGAGGATTTTATATCGAACACAGAATTTATTTACATTAGCTTTGCGAAGAAATCTTCAGGGAACTTGCCAGTTTTATGAAGTATTAGCTTTAACATTACTTGTGCCCTTTTTTGTACGTGTGTTGGCAGGTTGGCAAAATCCGTGTAATTTTTCGTGAACTAAAAAGTGTTCAAAGATCACAAAATATTGTCAAATGATCACATTATTATGCTGTGCGGATCAGAAAAACCTATGATATGAGGCGTGAGGTACCCGGTTAGTTCAGTCGGTGCACGGCTTAATTTTGATGTTGTCGAGGCTATTTTCTTGCTTTAGTTAGGTAATGCAGTTAGTAAACAACTCCAAAGACGAGCCACGTCTGATTTATATCCTTCTTGTCTCTGAGAGCCTCATGGCACCTAATATATTCTGAGATCATTAGATCCCTGTACAGCGATTTATTTGTGACGATATCAAGCTTTATTCGAGGACAACAAATGGCTGCCTGGTTATTATGAGACATAATGTCCGAATGATTAAAAAATATAACTCTACTCACTCCAGTGAGTGATAGAGAGCGCATTTTCTCGTCGACGAAAACGTGAAGTCACGGCCGGACAGACGGACGGACGGACATGACAAGCACAATTGGGAATTTTTTTCCATATATGAGAAAATGCTCTAAAACGGAATTGTGAAGAAATGGATCAATGTTCAGAAATTGCGAACTTCTATCTTAAATTAGCGTGGTATTAAAGGTAACGTATGCCAGCTACTATGCGTCGCATATAATACTCCGATAAATGTCATCACTTATTGTCATAATTTTTTGGTAAGGCGCGTTTAGAAAAAAATGTTGAAATGCATATGTGTTCGTGACGCATATATTAGTGAGCCACTACGACTCTTAACAATTTCACGAGAACATTACCGACCTATGAACGTGTCGGGTTGTCGACCGGAGAATAATACGAACGAAAAATTCTCAAATATTTTATAATAGATTTTGCCTTAGTCTCTATTATGTAAAAATGCAGATAACTGTAGAATGGTCTTCGGAAAATTACCTTAAAGATGTTACGTAACGAAACACATGACAGAAAATAAATATCACAGTAAATATTCCTTGAACTTTTTCATCAGTTTACTTTTCATGAAAATGTCCACGTATTTCAACATGGTGATGTCGCGGGCAGTGGGCTGTCCGAGAACGGTAAGTCCTGTGTTGTTGAGGCCGTGATGCAGACCTTTGCAGTCGCGGTAGTGATTCATGACAACCTGTGACGTTGATGCTCCTAGGTTTATATACGAAGGTGCTACAAAATGGTTCACCATGTGGTGGCCAACAGATTCTACCGTGCCGGGCGTGAGTAATAACTTAGAACGGATAGTCGCAGGCCAGGCGCGTGACTCACGAATGACTTTCTTGAATATGGGTAACTTGAAGCGATAGCTTGGAGCTCCGGTGATCTTCTTCCCTGTTGGCTCGAGGTTGCCCGCGAATTCCGAACAGAAAAAGACGTTGGGAACGAGTACGGCATCGCCATGCTTACCAGTTTTTTGACGCAGTACGCTTTCGTAAATATTTGCAACGTTGGATTTGGTCTTAGATACCAAGAACTCATCTATATCTACTATAATGACGTGGTCAAATTTCCTCATGGCGCGATACACACAATCGTTCATGGCTGACAGGGAGCCATAGTCCCATAGCTCTGACCAGCTTCCAGTAGGCAAATTCCAAGATATTACTTCAAGGGCCATCCCCGCATCTTGGAGCTTCCTCATTAGCTCTTTTATTGAATGAGACATCGCGAGGTCATAAAAATAAAATTGATTAACGTGCAAAACAGCTGAGTAGTATATCACGAACTGAAGTAGAGAGTCAGTACCGTTGTAGGGACCGTACAATGGACGAACGCACACAGCCGAACTACGCGTATTCCTTGGTCTATTCGCGTCTGGAGATGAATTTTCAAAGTAAATCATTTTGTGAGGATAGTCAATCGAGACTTTAGGAATGAACGAAACGGCATAAAAGTTAGAAATAGATCGCATTGTTGAAGCTTGATCGCTTGAATGAGTAAAGTTCGCTGGAAATGGAGGATGACACTTGAGGAAGATCCCTACGAATGAATCAAAGCGTTCCTCATAGAACGAAATTGTTACTCTACCGACCACTGGTTGATTGTAGGATGAATGCCACAAATAGCAGATAACATTCGCAGCCTCTGGCTTCAATTCACCAGTAGGTTGAAATCCCTGCTTCACAGCGAAGCTCTCGTTATATTTGAGTATTCCTAACGTCCTAGAGAAAGGGGCATGAAAGGCCGCTCGGTCGTCCCAGAACGAACTATAGACGTACAAGTCATCAGTTATTCTTGTCCATTTGGCATCACTATGCGCTGTTAATACTGAAGAAGATAGAGAATGCAACTCAGTGGAAGTGGCTCGCTTGACAACTTCGGAATTGACTTGACTGATCAAAATGGGTTTGGTGTTCGGTGACGAATTTGATGTCTCTTTTATTACACTATCTACTTCATCTAAACTCTTGTGAAAAGGAACAAGCTGTTTTAAAATATTCTCATTCCTTAGCCTGTCATAGTCTGTGTAAAGATGAGGCTTTGTGGAAGTAACTCCACTTATCTGAGCCGTTTTATGTATCAGATTAGGGCGCCAATCTTCCTTCTTTCGACTCGTCTGATATCCCACGAAATTTTGGGGACCATACTCGGGATCTGGAGCTGCCGGCTGCTCGAAACCGCTTTGAATATCAGTATCTCGTGGCAACCCTTGTTGTCTGAAGACAGGATGGGCAGGGTTTCCGTCGAAGATGAATCTCTTTGATGATGATTTTGATTCTGGCATCATTTCTTCGTGTCGAGAGTAATTTTGGAAGAATGGTTCCCTGGTAAAGAAGATCTTCAAATGGCCTCGGGACTGAGAAGTTGATGGAAAATGTGAGGAAAATATCGATGGATCTTTTACGTCTAGGATCAGAGAATTATCTTGAAACTGAAAAGTTGCACTGAGGAATGCCAACATTATGATGGTTAGCACAAAAGGCCGTAATTTTTTATTGAATACAAATGACCCCCAGTAGCGAGGGATCGATCGTATTGAAGTTGTCATTCTATTATTAAATATAGTAAATTCTACTTATGTTTTGTATTCGATTCATTTTCACGACAGAGAATCCTAAGGATAAAGAGAAATTGAAATGAAAAATTTGGAAATTACATAGATAGTGAAATTCAAATTATCGCGGGTAGGTTTGAAAGTAGTCTATCACAAATGTTAGAGGACACAAATTCCCTATGATGAGGTTAAGGAGCTTTATAAAAGTTCTTACTTTATTAAATTTCTATGTTCTCAAATGATCTGTCCAAAAATAATTACCTGTTAATTATTCTAGAGCGCAATTGAATTTTTGCCACCAGCGGAGAACCAGAGATGCAAAATATTTTAAACATTTCACAACATAAATTGTTGAAGTGATTCATCAATATTGTGGCATGCTACTCACTTAAATCATGTCAATATTCCCACAGTGTATTAATTTAGTCTCCATTTATAAACATTTACCTGACATCATTATGAACATTTTTCATCAAAATTCATTTTTTTCTTTGTTTATTTAAAAAAAAACGTTCGGAATACATTACTCTGTTCTTCCCTAGCTTAGAAATTTTTATTGCTTATTTACAAATGGACGGGTGCGCAGCCGTAGACCAGCAAATTAACGCTCAAATCAGCCCTGGAGCCAACATCAACCATCTAAATGCTATAGATATTGTCATCATGGCATCTAAGCAGCTGTAGTCAATTGACCTATCTCACCACACGAACTTTAAACCAACACTGCTTCAGCACACAAGCTGCTACTCCACATAGTTNAACTAGATAGGTTGCTTATAAGATCATGATCGATCAATATTTCAGAAAACTATATCGTTGAAATCTCTACCACGTCAACTTGGGAAATATTTTTTTCTAAAAAGTAAGTTTTATTAGAAAATTTTTCGTAATCAATTATTGAACAATAAATATTCCTTTGAATTAGAATATGATCAAACCTGACGCTTGATGGTTAACATTTTTAAAAACTTCAACAAGACATTTTCGGATAGCATGAACTTTGTTCTATTAGTTGCTCATTATGAAACATAAGAGATGGAACACTCGTTTCTGTGAGATTACCAGAGGCAGGGGCTATCAAGTTTCAACCATTTCACTGAATTTCTCTTTCAGAAATTATCCATATTAAGAGGCAGGCACGGTTTCATCAAAGCACCAGCATGCGCATCATAAGACAATCATCGTTTCAAATGATTAAATAATCGCGTTCAATTTTGTTTCAAGTGCTAATTTTGGCCAAAACCTAAATTTTTGTTGCGTATCATGTCTTTTGAGGGTAATCACCAGTACTTTTTGAAGTCCCACTTAATGTCAAACAAGGCACAACATAGCCCGGGCCCGAATCGTTTGCGAGGTTTTCCCTCCGACACAATTTGCGGTTCTGCAAGGGGCCAAACCCCACAAAATAATAATTTTTCATACATATTCACTGACTTAAGCTTGAGATCACTGATTTGTATGCATTACTTTATTATGGGGAGAGAGGTATTCTCGCCCTCTCCCTAGCGTGGCGGTGGAGCTAGTGAGAGCTGCTGGCTGCAGGTTCTCTAGGCCGGGCGTCCTGCAGTAGAGAGTTGTGAACCGCTACGAGGTCAGCGCAACCTTCCTTGTGACCGGGCAAGACTTCTTTAATATATAAATTATTCATATTAATAACTCAGGGTTCGGGCAATAATTTGTATTGATTACAAAGGAATAAGTTTGGTGAAATTCTTGAGTGACCACCTTGTTTAGTTTAGTAGAAAATCTCTTGCTATCCTTTCCTGAGACCGGGCAAGACTGCTTCAATAAATAAATTATTCATTCTCAAAATAACTCAGGGTTCGGGCAATAATTTGTATTGATTACAAAGGAATAAGTTTGATGAAATTCTTGAGTGACCACCATGTTTTAGTTGAGTAGAAAATCTCTTGCTTCCAGTGATTTGATAAATTATACAAATATTCCATTAATGACCTAACATTAAAAAAGTGACTGCAAATCGTGGCCTATAGGAAAATCAATGAACAATTAGATAACAACATAAAAAATTCTATTGTTGTAACCCTGCTTGCATATTCGACATGCAATTAAATTCACGGAAAACTTTTTTCACAAAAGTAACAAACAATTAGGCGAAGCTGAACCGAAATGATTCTTAATGCAACGTCAACAGAACTCACTGAAGAAGTAAATTTAAAACCTTACTAACACTAACTCTGCAAAATGAAAAGGGAACAGCAGCAAAGAGCAGAAGGAGCAGCGTCAGCATGAGCCTGGATAGCGAAAAAAGTTATCGCCTGTGCTATGACAAATGAATGAAAGCAAGACGATTGTTTTCCATCATGTTTTTGCTATTTTTCAACAAGATCCCTAAGTGATCTCTATACGGCAATAAAAACCATTGAATTTAAGGAATACGATTCCTTAATCAAGTTTAGTTTATTTATATAATGGCTTAACCGTTAATTGATTAAATTAATTTATAAACTAGACTCAATCCTCCATGGCTGTCCTCGAACGTCCTATCAGCAGTCAAACAACTCCAACTTAAGCCGGAAATCAACCAATAAATACAATGATGAGAAGATTAAACGCATGCGAAGATACACTGGAATTCTAGATGAACCGAAGGATGATAATTTTTCAATAAACAGCTGGAAATGTAAGGCAAACTCTAGCCATAGAAACAAACTTCGACCAATAGAAAATATATAATATAATTTATAAATAGACACCTCCGACGCACGACGAGCAGATATCCTAGACGCCAAGAATGAGACGATATGTCGTTCCTTTGACAGGGGAACCGTCCCTTCTTCCCAAGAGCGTCCCCTAGGCAGGCAGGAAAATC
>NW_025934068.1:30859-73311 GCF_000764305.2 Hyalella azteca | reverse complement strand
AGGCTAAATAAGAATCATCGCTCATTTGCTAGTTTATTGCAATATTTGAGTGTGTCGTCTCAAGAATAATAAAAATGTTCCCGAATGATCATGAGCCGGCACTCATTATTATATATGGACTAGTATGAAAATGGAGCATAAGTTTCCCTAAAATATAAACTCCTAATTTATTTTTTTGTGATTTTGTAAACAATGAACTAGATAACATGTTATGTTACCAATTGTATTACAAAGCTAGCAGCGCACGTTTATTAATAATTTACGAGTTTAGATTTAATAGGCCATAGCGTAAGTAGAAGGTGCAAGGCTTGACAGCTCTCTTGTCACGTGCGTCTAATTAGCACTTGGGGCGCCAATACTTCAGTCGGTGACGCGCCTCATCTTAACCAAGTAATTAGCACTTGTCGCTTTCATCGCTTTCATTTATTTTCATGTCAAGGTTATCAAGACAGCTAGGCTGCAAGAGGAAGGTATGCTGATGAAAGTAAGCCAGCCGTCGCTAAGCCTTGCTGGTTGCTTGTAAATAAATTCTTTGTGATGTAATCCGGCACACAAACATGAGCGTTCAATGAAAATTCTGTGGATGCATAAACTTAATTAAAATGTTTCGTCGCAACTAGATCACCCTTCCTTTACTTTGTGAAAAATATATGCTCTAGCGGAGACCATCAATTAATTATTAACATTATTTGGCGCTGAAAATTAATCCTCGAACAGGGCAGAAGTTTATGATAATTCTAAGATCCTTTCTCGGATAAGCAATTTTCCTTAAGATATTTATTTCTGACGACACGAAGAGTTGCGGAACTGTTCAATTAAATTGGAAGGAAAATGAGATTCAAACTGAGCTCAAACTAGTGCAGGCAACATTTTCACTTATGAATGCTTAATTCAACAATTTAATGAATACAATCATTCATTAAGTAGTTGAATGAAAAATATTTTCCCGTAACAAATAACATTTTGATTTAGAGAAAAATTGACAAACTCTAGCGGGCACTGTGACACAACACGTACATGGGCTCGTGCATTCCGAGCAAGCTCTTGAGCTCATGACCGGCTTTGCTATAAATAAATCTATTTATCTGCTTCTTCCTGTACGCGAGGTCAATAACTGAATTTTTAAAAATAATTTTTATTTATATTTTGCTCTATTGCCTCTACTCAGTCGTGAGATAAGTCGACAACAACGTCAAGTGGAGCTCTGTTTTATAAATTGGAATTACAAGCAAATTCTTGAGCCTTAAATTTTTAAATGAGAATCTGCAAACAAAGTCCAACCACTATTATTCTTCGACGTACAATTTTCAATAATCGCGAGTTACAACAATAAGAAGGCTGCCAAAATTATTTTTCGCTTCCTACATTTTAGCGCATTTTTTCATTTGCGGAAAAAAGGCGCTATTGTGCTCGTAATGTTCGTCCGTCCGTCCGTCTGTCTGTCCGTCCGAAACGAGAAATGCGCTCTCTGTCACTCACTGCAGTGAGTACTGAGTTATATTTTTTTATATTTGATCCATCAAATTCATTCCTACTGCTCCATCAAACGTCTGCTGACGCTTTCAAATTAACAGCTTATTCTTATTTTCAAAAAGTAAATAGGTTTTCGTAATTTCAAGTAGTCGTCAAAAGCCATTTAAAATAGTTCTAGAAGTTAATTATATATTTTTTCCATGCGAAAAGATTCTAGTCAATATTCACCCAAGCATTTTTCGTCCTGCCTTAAATCAAGTTTGTCCAAGCATTTTTCAACGTTCATCTCCGGACTCTCCCAGTGGCTCTGGTCCCAAATGAAGCCTTGATGGCTTTATCCCGGCAATACTTTATGGGCGCTGGCTTAAACCTGGAAATCTTTTTTTTTTCATTAAAATTATTTCCTAAGAAAAAAAATCTCTCAATAAATTACTCTTAAATCTTGTTACCAACGTCGAAATTTTAATTTTTACTGGAAGTTATAGTTTCTTGATGAACTTCAACATATTTATTATATACTTTGAACACATATAATATATTTTGAATATAAATAACTCTGTACGAGTGAATGTAAAAAATTTAATCGCTCACTAACAAAAAAATTTCATTATTTAGTTCACTGTTTATTGCGAGGTTATCAATCTGTGTGAGAATTCAAAATCTTGAATTTTTTGGTACTTTATACTCATCTCCTTCAAACATGCATCAGTGTTTTTTCGAAAAACTTTCTAAGTTTTTTGAAATCGTTACCTCAACTCAGTCTCTATAAGCAATGAAAAACAATGGGATGGATTATCAGGCTCATTATGTCGAGTCATTCTTCAGCTCTTTTCAGAGATGATAGTATTATATAAATAATTAAACTTGTCAATCTGGATTGTCTTCTTTTAGAAATTTTTGTAACGGAGTTGCAAAAATTGTATACTTTCTCCTTTCAATTGTATGAATAGAATAAAAGCATTGCAATATTTCGAGGATTAATTTTTGCACAATTTTACGCGTATTCGGTTGTAAATCCTACCAGAAAACTTTTTTATGGGATGATGAATTTTCACATAATAAATTGCTACTTCATTTCGAAGCTGAAGAAATTAACGCAACAACATCGCTGTTTATAGCATTACGTTTTATCACAAAATGAAGGACGCTACGTAGAAAAGCTTTCAACACGTATTGAAAAAGCATGATTTCCATCGTTGAGTTACAGTTGAAGTAAGTTTGGTGCGCGTTTTTTCATCTGGAAGCATCTATAAAAAACATTTGTGACTGCTTTTACTGTCACTTGACCGGCTTTCGGCCTGATTGAAAATCCCTGCCGACCCAAAATGTCGAAAGCAACAGCCGAAGCGCAAATCTAGCAACATATTTTGGCATGGCTTGACGTTCATACCTTGAGCATGTTGAAATCTTTGTGAAAAAATTCTATATTAGCGGTGCAACAAAAATTTATGATGGCTTTCTTACATGTGTGTCATATGAAAATGTGTGGTAGTAAATTAAATGTGGTGAAAGTTCTCCGTTGATTTTTTTTCAAATTTGCTCTCTCGCACACTGATAACACTTCTATGCCATATATTGCATGAACCAATACGATATTGGCAGTGTGCCTGTTTACTGTTTACTAATAAGCTTTCAATCATTATGAACCTCAATGATAAATCTGTTTACGTATCTTCCTCATTAATTATTATATCATACCCCTTCTTACGAAAAAATAATATTTTGTTAAACATGCATATTATACTATAATTTATGCCGATAATCGCCAGCACTCAAGGGTTAAACTAACGATAACGCCAACAAATTAGCTCTGATAATACGATAATTTTCCATTTCTATTTCTGTTACGTGAACGGAGCAGCAAACTGTCTCTAACGTTTAGTTCAAGAATTAATTATTATCATCAAATTATCGATTGGAAAATATTCTTTATATTGAAAAATCTTAAGGCATATTTCAACATATTTTAACTACATATTTTAAAAAATAAAATAATATATCACATAAATTTATTATAAATACACTTTGCAGATCATGAGCGATGTCGTTTCTCGGGTCAATGAACCCCACGGTCTCTTTCCCACCCTCGTCAAGCCAAGTCCCATCAAACAAGGCCCTCACTCCGCCTGCCTCTCCAAGGCACGGGGTTTTCACAAGCTACAACCCATCTCTTTCCCCCAAGAATAACTACAACCCTTACCAGCCTTCTCTCAAATCTCCAACTCTGCTCCCGTGCTCCATGCCGGTACCGCTCCACAGTACCGAGAGCTCGGGAGCAGTTACTCCGGTCACGGCGCTAGCTAACGGTACCACGTGCCAAGAACCGTCCGGAGCCGCGGCGTCAACTGTTGCGTCTCCGTCGAACCTTTACGAGAGTCTCCTGATGAAAGCCTCGAGTATCATCTCGGCGAACCGCAGCTTTTCTTCGGACTCCCCACCAGGGTCTCCTAAATTGGCTCCCATTTTTCCTTTCTCATCTTCGCCTCCTATTAGTTCACCTTCCTCATCCTCCACTTCACGCATGAACGCAGCCATGTCTTCCAGCAACGCCTCCACTTCATCTCCTTGTCAGAAAAAGAACGACTCTAACAACAATTCACGGAGTCGGCAGACAAACAGCACGACGACGACTACAAGCACAACCAACTGCACTACCACTATCACCTGTAGTGGTACCACCTGTAGTCCAGCTGGTATCCGACCACCTGTATCCATCATAAATGTCAGTCCATACAAGTACCAGCTGAGAGCCTATCTCTACCCTCGTCACATCACTACTGAGCACGTTGTCTTCAGTCACAGGTAAACTCACGGTACTTTAACTCGAACTCGATGGCTTTTTTTCTAGAGCGTTTATTTATTTATTCGTTTGCAGATAAATTGCATAAAATTGCGAAAAAATGGTTTCCTAATGAATTGTGCACTTTAGTTAGCGGCGATTGAATGGAAATCTCCTCGTATTCAATGACGCTCATTTTCAACCAAAATAGTATCTATTCTATTATCCTCTATGAATTCAATGGAACAAACGTCTAAAAATGCTTAGGTTTCAGCGAATGTAGAACCACATTTCATCAACAAAAATGTTTCTGCCACCAGAACGAAAGTTGCGGGACGATCGCTTTATTTCTTCAGCCCAGCAACGCGAGGCGGCCTGAGTAAGCCAGTCTTCACGACGCGTGAGACTCTCGCTCACATGCTCGACCCTGGTGCTGAAGTGAGTACATCAATGAATTAACCTGAGTAAGCCAGTCTTCACGACGCGCGAGACTCTCGCTCACATGCTCGACCCTGGTGCTGAAGTGAGTACATCAATGAATTAACCTGAGTAAGCCAGTCTTTACGACGCGCGAGACACTCGCTCACATGCTCGACCCTGGTGCGGAAGGGAGTACATATTCACCAATGAATTAATCTGAGTAAGCCAGTCTTTACAACGCATGAAACTCTTGCTTAAATGCTAAATCTTGAAATCTTGACGCAGGAACGAGTTCACCAACGAGTTAACGCAACAGAAGACACTCGCAATATATCAGCAGCAATCAATATTTCATTAAGATTTTCGAGTTCGAGGCAGTAAGTCGTCTGTAGTGTAGTTCAATTTCAGAGTCAATTTCACGAGATTTGAAAAAAAAACAGACAACCAATAATTGATTCTCGCAGATGAAGTAATAAATTTGAGGTATTAAATTAATTAAAGCAACTGGCTATTTCTGTCTATTTGAGGTGAAATAGCATCTTCATTGAATGATGCTTGTCTTTAGGTCAAGTATTTGAGTAACTTTCAACCATTTGTGTCTCATTATTTCCTGTGAAAATTTATTTTTCCAACACTTTAAATCACGTATTCCTTCCTGTTTCCACTATAACACATTCATCCAAGCGCACAAAATTGTTAGGCTTGCATATTTTTTGCATACAAACTAGGAGAAGACTCTCAAATATCCTGTCATTTGTACATTTTTCGTTAGTATGTCACCACTGGGTTGCATATAAGAGATCCTTGAACATCCTGCATGTTTTCCTTCAAAATATTCTGGACGATAACAACGTATTGCCTGCCTGGCATCGATCCGGGCAGGAGTGGCGTCGCAACGACAGCACAAGACCAAAATATTTTCGTCCATAAACGATTATTTTTACATTGCGAATGCAGAAAAGACCAGATTTATCGATCGTATTTTAAAGATGAGTTAGAAATTCTATGCACATATATGACAGGCACTAGTAAATACATTATAGAACTGAACAAAATAACTTGGAGAAGTTGATGGGTTCCATCTATATTAGCTCCAATCTTTGCTTCTAAAATAAAGTTTGAAATCTGGGGATTCCTCTTTGCTCAGCCATCATAACAATGATGATGGGAAAGCGAGAAATGTACTGATTATATAATTTATTAACTAAAAATAAAAAAAAACTACAATTTAAATGCGCCAATGCGTCCCGAACAGAGGGTAAAACGAATTTGGAATGCGATTTTGTAAGTCTGTCAAATATAAATGAGATATTTTTAGGTGCAATACGGAAGTATAGCTACGATTACAACACAGGAGTTTGCTTGCTTCAACTTATATGTAGGCCATGGAAATGTACAATATGTTGTAGTGAACGGTATCCTTCAATCCAATCCCTTTTAGCTTATCTAAATCAGACGAGATACTTCGTTCGTTCAACTAAATTTTACCAGTTATTTGTTTTGAGGATCAATTATAAAAAAAATAAATAAAATCCTCAAAACAAATAACTAAAAATAACTAAAAAAAAATTAATAAAAAATAAATTTCAATGTGATCATCCCAGCTTTGTCCTGCCAATTAATAGCTCTATAGTTAACAACATAAGTTTTTAAGAAAGCTGTGGAAAAAATTGCAGCGATTCGTCATCGATCTTAGAGTGTCTCTGAAGAAAAATGATTGTTGGGAAATTTGAAATAAAATGTTTAAATTCGGATATCCGCTTTTTCGCTTAGTTCCAGCGTTTTCGAAACATTTTAGATCTCAAGCATAAAAATGCCACAACAATTCACGTTATTTATTGCGATTGTAGATCATAATAATTTATCGAAGATTGTAAAATATATTAAATTTATTCATCAGTGCACTTAAATTCAATCGCGCTCATACCTAAAGTGAGGTATTTTAATGAATTTTTCAATGAATTTTAATTTAAAATATGATTAATTTAATGAAATTATTTAGCGCCAATGAGTTAAATGGTCCGTAAAACTACTCACTATATAAACACTCGACAGCACCTGGTCAAAATGGCTGAGGATGGGCAGTGACATTGAGCCTCATGTTATACAAATTCATTCTAATATCATGAATAATTTTTATTAGTGAGGTGAAATACTTCATATACACCATAACCCAAATGAAACTTACTTCCTGTGATATGTTAAGAACTACTCTATTCCGTGTGTTTTATTCGTAGTAAAGCAAAAGAATTCTATCTCATTTCGAAATAACACAAATAATTAAGAAAGTAAGAGCCTGAAACATTTGCACTTATTTGGTAGGATTAATAAAAATTTTTTATAGCTATCAGTCTCATATATGCTGCAAATTATTAAAACTAATGCAACTTTAAATTGACCCATAACTTCAAAAGTCTGAAAAAAAAATTGTTAATATTTTCCTTCCCGAACAGCTTCAGGGCATTGATCTTATCGAGTACATTTTTTTATTAAATGTGACTAATCTGGTTTCAACTGCCTTAAAAGAGTATTGAATGAAATCTTTCATTGCCTCAATATCAAACACAGAGTCTTAAGAAGCATTAGAGTGAACTTAAACTTAGGAAATTAAATTGACGATAGAAATTAAGTTTAAGTTCTTGTTTAAGTTTTTAAGTTCTCATTAGTGTTCTAATGAGAACTTTTCAAGCCGCGATTGCAAATGCAGCTCGTCGAGTATTGGATGAAATCCAGAAGAAATTATCCCACCTCAAATCATGTAGCCTAAATCTACAAAATCTATTCTAGAAAGAGGTTTGGTAATTCCTTCATGGTTAGAGGAACAGATAGAAAACTTTCCAGGGTCGATGGAACTGCGCATTTTAAGGCTCATTGAAGAGATATTGAGCCCAACTCCCAGTCCTCCGAAATGGTGACACAGTAAATGGCTCTGCTGATATTGTGACAGGTGAAGCAACTGATGTTACGGTAAGTCGCTCCCCAGCTGGAGTTATGGAAATCAAACTGAATTTCATCACGTAACTCACATGGAGTTATTTCAAGTTACTACTGATGTTAGAGAATTATTTAGTTTCGCGTCTTTAACCAATTGCAAAATTTTAATCTAGTTTGGCGGGATTTTCCGAAGCCATTTCAATTTCTAACCTTTCATCGTTAAGCTAAACTTGGGGGCGGGCGCGTTGATCCCGAGCTCTTCCGGTCGCTCTTCTTCAATAGTAAATCTTTCAACTAAATTGCGCGGCCGGTAAAAACATTGACACAAACTTCGATTACTATTTGCTTTTCACATATTGGGATATTCGGTAATCTCTTCGAGCCAAGATTAATGTGTGACTTGTTCGAAGTTTTATTATTCGAATGTTTACATATTATTACGATTGTCTCTGATGGCATTTTGAAGAATCACAATACTCTATAAATATTTAGTAAAACAGGTATACACTTTAAAAACATTAACGGCTTTAACGTCAAGTTAGCGAAATAATAATAACGCTTAATAACCTCATATATTACGAGCAGATTCGTCTTAAATTTCTTCCGCAAAATATCCTCTGCCTCATGGTCCAGAAAGACCTTTTGAAAAAGATATGAAAAATTTGTAAATTCTGAACAAAATAACCAGCGAAAATAAAAAATCAAAGTGAATCGAAATTTCTTTGGTCTCAACCGCGAACTCGGCAGCAAAATCCTGAAAACGAAAAAATATCTTCTGCGCGGCTGAACAAATCTCAAATAATTTAATCCTGAATGGATCTGCTTTTAGATTCGGTAAGCATTTAATTATTAGCAATGCGTCGCGACAAGAATTATTGCCGATTTTTACGTTCTTTCATTTTGATTGAAACGAAAAAAACAAACAATTTTGCGCAACACAACCGAATCAGTAACTGTCGATTCGGTACTTTGCTAATCCTCCTAAAAATTTCGCATAAATAGTAAACGTGTACCATAAAGTTTATACCGATTAAAATAATTAAGGATTAAAATGAAATAAATACTAAATTAAAGACTGAAATTAGTGGCCTGTAGCCCCAGAAGACGATTTATAAAAAACTGTTTTAAACTTCAGAGTTCAGGTAGAAAATAAATGATAATAATATACGTTTAAAAATTACTTTTTAACGACAACACTTCTAAAGAATCCAGTGTCTCTAATGTTACATATGTACAATATATTTCTAATTTTATTTTCAAATATTAAAAAATTAATTTCTCAATTTTTTCAATAAATAAATTTTTTTTTCGAAATTATTTATTGTGTCAATTCATTCATGCATTGCCTCCGACTTCACACAAGTATGCAAAATTTCAGATCAATTGGACAGGTAAAAGTGTGTTAAATATCAATTATAAGATTTGTATCTGACAAAATGATTTTTTCAAATTTTTAATACTGGAAAAATTTTTTTTGACTTATTAAGATTATCTATTTTGTTAATTGATTCATGCATTGTCTCCAACTTTACACAAGTGTGCAAAATTTCAGATCGACAGGATAAGTAGAAGTGTGTTAAATTTTGATTATAAGATTTGTGGCAGACAAACAAACAAGAAGTGAAGTTAAAGAGAAGTGTTGTAAAAACGAATTGAAACAATTCAGAGTTCTTCGAATGATCATCATTACTTTCTCTCGTTTATTATATTCATTGCGAGCATTTTGTTAATCTCTTTGAACTTCAAACTCGTTATTTTAAGCAACGTTTTTTTTTTTAGTTTGAAATAGTTCCCGGCTGCAATCCCGTCCAATTGCCAAAGATTACTTTGTAGTCTTTGTAACCGGAAACTTTTGAGCTCGAATAAAGCTTTGTTCAGGCAACAGAGAATATTTTTTTCTTTTTTCTATATGGTGCTTCTGTCCGGCCTCTTCTTTTAAAATATCACAAAATTTAAATATTTTAAAAATAAGAATTGGCAAACCAGGCAAAGGCTCTCTTATTTTGCATAAGTTACTCCTCATTGGTTAATGATCGCTTTGAGTTTCTCTCATGAAAATTTTGTTAGCGGACACTCTTAATCTTTCTTAAACTGCAAAAGTACTCAAGCTGAAGTATTTTCAATTATCTACTTCAACTATCAATAAATGTCCTAATTCTTTTCAACTATCAATAAATTTCCAAATTGTTTGATGAATGTTCCTACTCAGATTTTTTACTTTGTTTTCATTAATTTAAATTGCTCAAGTTAGTTAGCTTTATTTCGAAGATGATTTTCTGCCGATGATCTTTCCGCAAACATTTTTGTTCTCAGTTCTCCACTTGACAACAAAAATAACGGATACCGAGGCTTAATATACGTCGATGGTCACTTTCAGGTTTCTACCTTCAAATTTATCCATTATAAATAAGGTTATATTTTCCAAGATTAATAAATTAGCGAACCGTGAAAGGATAAAGTTAATTTGAAATCACACGAGTTGCTGGCAGTCCTAAATCGAATTGTCAAGGAGCGTGCATGGAGAGTACTCTTGCTCCAATTAATTTTAATTTCGAAGCGAGTCGCGCTTCCGGGTTCCAATTCCCTTGTTAATTTCTTGGTTTTGTGAGTCNCCAATTAATTTTAATTTCGAAGCGAGTCGCTCTTCCGGGTTCCAATTCCCTTGTTAATTTCTTGGTTTTGTGAGTCTGGAATTGAGGTATCGCCATGGCATTATTAAGGCGAGATGCGTTCTTCGATGAGCTAGTGAATATAAGGAGACATGAATTCCTGGGTCCAGATCTGATGCTATTGATGACAAGGCTAAGTCAGGTCTCGTGCTATTGATGTTAACGCAAGGCAATGCCTGATACAACTGATGACAAGTCTACAAGGTCTTTCATCCAATTTCTTAATAATATCGATTTTGTATAGTTTATATAATTTATACATTTTTACAAGAAAAATTAAATAATGTTAAGGAATAGTATCGATTTCTGCAGATCATGAATTATCATTTATAGTAACAATAATTATTTAACTTGCTTTTAGTTTCCATTTTCTTTCAGACTTTTCCGGACTTTAGGTGTTTATGTTATATTTTTTTGCTCCAAATTTTTGCCATTTTCTTGTTATGAATTTTTTTCTATGCTCCTGTGTGAATAAAGAAAGAATTATATCAATATATTGTTAATTCTCGTTTAAGAGAGATGGGCTGGAGGAGACTAGTCACGCGGCACAACGAATTGTACATACCCGTTAAAATACATATGCGAAAAACTCGGTGTCTTTTATGCGTACTAACCTGCAAGACTGTGCTGGAGTTACAACAAATGATGTCCTCCAGCAATAATATAAGTCAGTTTCAGCTTCGAAGTTGATACCGACTTCATAGAAACTGAAAAAGACGTCGTGAAAAACCTCGAGCCTTAATGTGATTTGCAATTCATGAGCAAGATTGTGTAAACTGTTCTCGCAACCGCATGATTATAATTCAATCATGAATGTATTTTTTAGCTATGCTTTTCGGCAACCATTTTTTAAGGTTATTTCAGGTTATTGAAATTCTTTAACAATGAGACTCATGAAACATCTGGGTCTTGATCGAAAACGCTCAATATGTATACCGGGCGCTCCCTGTATTAGACCCTTGTAACTCACAGGCGCCCACTGGAGGGCATTTCAGTCCACGTTGAGAACAACTGCTTCAAATTACAATTGATTTTTCTTAATTCTAGTAAGAATTCTATGAAGGTGGTAGATTTAATCATGCAGATCTCTATGGAAATATCATGGATTTACGCAAAAATTAAAAAGTAAAAAATCATGTTAGACTTTCTGCATTACCAAACAATTTGCAATGTTTTTTGGCATACACTAAATATAAAAGAAATTAAATTGAAATTAAAAAAAGTA
The DNA here is from genome assembly GCF_000764305.2 of Hyalella azteca. NCBI lineage: Eukaryota > Metazoa > Arthropoda > Malacostraca > Amphipoda > Hyalellidae > Hyalella > Hyalella azteca. Next base: position 61,811 of record NW_025934068.1, on the reverse strand, counting down.
TACATGTTGCGTTAAAAATTTTCTAGGACCTGCAGCTTCATCAAAAATTGTGCTATATATTCATGCATGCGTAAACTTTCATTTAATTATAATTGATTTTAATCCAAATTATGACACTCGTACTATCAGCTTGCTGCAAACTTGACGAATGCATTTGTGTTATCACTTCAATAATGGATTTAGAATAATTTTTTATTCTTATCTACATTATCATAATTTTACAGGAAGGAATAAAATGTTTCGTATTAATAAAGCTATGAGGAAGCATGATTTTTAGCATTAATAAATCAAAATGAATCGAATAATAAAAGAAGTGTGCATTGGGATTCAAGATCCAATTGATATCAACTCCAACAGGATCAATATTATGGAGATAATGCTGCGTCAAATGCGTTATTGAGGCAAGCAAATCGAAGGAATATATATATCCCCCAGTCAATGGAAAAATGGAAACGGCACTCGCCGTTTATTCTTAATTTAAGTTCTCCCAAGATTTAAGAATTAAATCTATGTAGCATACTTGAGACACGTCTTGCTGCCGCTCATGCAATAGTTCAATAGGCTACCAACAAAATAATGCTAAGACCAATTCAATATTATTTATCCAACATCCAATCCACCTGATTAATATTTAATATTAATCAGGCTTGGCCTGATTATTTCATCAGCACGGTAATTTCAGTCAGTAACTTATCATTGAAGGTTATGTATAACGAGGGATTCATGTCCTTCATGAGAATATTATTTTCAATTTTCATTCATTCCTACGAGGTAAGAAATCAAGTCACCGAAATAGAACATACTTTCTAGAAGGCCGAAATTTAAAAGAGTGATCGCAATTAAATGGGAATAGAGGCTTCATTGTGTAAAGCTTCTATGCTCCATCAATGCAGTGGAAGCAAGAAAGAATTAGTTTCGAAGCTTTGCATATTCGATCATGTCGATTTGACAAAGGGTAATTAATTAGTGATGCTGAATAGAGTCTCGAATCGAATCTATTCAAGCTATTGTTCATACTCAGCCATTGTCAACCAGTTGCTCACTTTAGTGCTATAAATAGTCACAATTTTGTTAAAAATTTACAATATGTAGCGAAAAACTAAATCTTTCTCTTAAAAAACACATAATATTGTTATGACGGAAGCGTTTTCCGGTGCTGACCGATAACATAATTATTCTTACTTGTTTTCGTTTCTGTGTTACATGTCACGAAGTGATTCAAATTTTAAACAATTTAAAATTTACGAAATTCTCGAAAAATGTGATATAATATTTATCCATATGCTGTGAGCGTGACAGCGAAATAAAATCAAAATAGTTCATCAGTTTAATTAAGTAAGAGTCGTTTTCCTACATATTTTCTATGTTGAATTTTAATAAAACTTTTCGAATAACTTATGTGATAGAATTGAACTTCCCAATTTAAGTTTTTTTATATAGGTCCAATACCCCGTACGATGTGACGTCGAAGAAACGATGAAAACCTGTTCTTAATTTTCCCGTGTTTGCGAGTTACATAAATGGTGAAGCTATTCATACGAAAGAGGTGTGATTTCTTTTATAATATCGACATTGGCGTTACGTTATAAATAACATTAGAAAAATTAAATAGTTCTGTAAAATATTCCAAATGTTTTAACAATAAATTTTGTCTCATGTCAATTAGCAATCGTTCGGGATTTCAGTTTTTACTGAAATTTGGGAAAAATCGTTGTTGCGACTGCAAAAGATGGACTCGAAAGACTTTAGAGACGCTCAGTGATTTTTAAAATTATTTTTATGCCGTTTACCCCAAATTTTAATATTATTTCACCTTCCAAACCAGATTCGAATTAATAGAAATAAAATATTTGATATTTCTGTAGAATTGCAAACATTTGACCACAATTTCCCCCCTTTACAACCATCGTGGATAATTTTTGCTGCAATTATCTGCCTATAACGAGCTTGGGAAAGAAATAGATCTCTTGTAATGCTTCACAAAAACCGTGTTATATTTCTTTCGCAATTTCTGGCCTTTTCGGTTCCGGTCAAGCCAAGGTATTCTCAGACAAAGCAAATTCATGTTTACTTTTTTTATTTATTGAACGGACGCCAGTAACATTGAAACGTAAATTTTGTACAAGATGATGAGCGATGACTGTATATTTTATGATGGGGGCTTCATTTATTTGTCAATCGTGGCTGTCTTAATTTTCCTCTGCGTCATATTTGTCGAAAATGTTGGATTTCCTTAGCGATTTAAAAATAATAAAGTAAATAACATTACTTGCTTTATGGCACAGGAATATTATTCCAACCTAATTTTTTGCATCATCGGCTCACTTTGAACTCAGATTTAATTTATGCTCCGGGCCTTAAGATGACGTCGCCATATGCTATATATAGAGACTCGTTCACTTCACTGTCGTGACTTTTATAAATTTTATGGCGCCAGAGAAAGTTATCAGATCAGCCGCGGCCTCCAGTGACTGATAGGACAAGAATAGACGGCATGTGCCCCACAACGTGACCGCGTTGCCCCCACAATCTTAAAAATTGACCTTTCGTTTTAAGAACCATTGAAAAATATGTTGATCACTACTGTGTAAAAGATGGCATTTATTTATAAACTGTTAAAAGATGTCATTTATTTTGCATTATTCTCTTTAATCGTATCAGATTAAATTGAATGGAAAATATTTGCTTCCAACAACAATATTCTTTTAGCTTCCATTGCTTCGTAAAAGGTAAACGTTTTAAGAAGTGCTTCTTACAGGGCGCTGTATAAATGCTTACTATTTATCCAACGTAACTCCTTGTATTCGTTAAACATCACAAACTTCAAGAGTATCAAGCGTCTTAGGACAATCACTGCTTTCACATTCCTACAAGGTATTAACCACAATAACCCTGAGTGAAAAAGAACATTATTTTTTCCTGTTTTTTTTGCATTTAGAAATAAAGCTGCGTAACGAGGCAAAGAGAAACATTACTCAAGCCACACAATCCTGCAGGATTCATGGCCCAGCGATACGTCTTCGTTTCTCTGTAAACTGTTACTGGAACAAATCCTACAAGTCGACCTAATGGACCGCAGGATTACTCCTGAGTGAGGTGGTTAGGCAAGATGTCTTTTAAAATCTGTGTGTGCAAATGAAGAGAATATCTCGTGTTGATATGAGCGTCAATATAGAAGATCTTTATGATACGTCTTATTATTCTTCATAACTCTTTATATAGGAATCACACGTGGGCTGCTGAACACAATCTATACGTAACAGGTGCCGCCTCTGCATATATTGATTTTTATTTTCGCTCTGTTCTCGAATATGCAAAAGAGTCTGTGACTGTAAAACCAAAAATTAAATGACTCAATCGAACAAATCGTGGCATAGCCCTACTTTATTCTTAATTTATTTATTATTCGGAAAAGTTCCCAGGAGCCTAGTTTTTAAGTTTACGCATCATCACTTTATGATCGATTTGATGGCTGGTGTTGAATGAGCAGCATTTTTTACAAGATTATCAAACAGTCATTGATGGCATTCTTAACAATAACCTAACTACTTTACATAGATCACATAGCTTGTTGCATGATATTTTTGCATAGATCAATAAGGGACATTAGCTGAGTAAAGCGAGGTTGAACTGTACCGCTAAAACTTAGCAATAAAACGATTGAAGCAATTTCTTACCGACGCGGTCAAATGACATACGAGTGGTTCAATCAATTACAGGTTGTACCAACACAAGAGGAGAAGCTGGTCGGAGGAGCACTTTTTGTGTCGGATGAGCCCATAGCGTGAAAATGTGTTGAAAACTCATATTGAGCTCAGAGCGTTAAAAACTCCAATATCTTCCAACCTTTTCAGGTTTCCATAGTACTCAAAATTTACCATAGCTCATATCGCATACTTCTCAAATATCAAGACACTTATTTACTTATATGCTCTTAGACACTTGTATACTTATATATTAGGAACTTTGTCTACAATAACTATGATACAAATTTATGGACGAATTTCGTGCGTCAATTAAGAGCTTCAGAAATCGCTTACCGGAACTGAAAAGGAATTTCATAAGAAAGCAACCGTTGAGTAAAATTGCTTATTCATAATTATGCAAAAGTATTTCGCTAGTAATATTAAACACAAACTACCGTAGAAAATGCAGAGCACAACTCAATTACCAGTCGTGTTACAGCTGGAGGAGGCAGACGACCTGGAGTCGACGGGTCGCCTGCTGCAGCTGAGCGCCCCAGCGGCGACAAGTCGCCTGTCGCAGCTGAGCTCCCCGGTGCATGTGCGACGTCGCCGCAGCGGAGACCTGCTCGCCGGCACCGTCTGCACCATGAAGCGCGTGCACCTGCACGTACGTTACGTAAACCTGCACTGCGTCTTATTCTTATGTGACACGTAGCGTAATAAACCTGCACTGCGTCTTATTCTTATGTGACACATAGCGCCATACTTTCTCCTCGACTATCTCTGCTTCAAAGCATTTACTTTGACGTTTTACGGCATTCGGGTATATTGTATATGACATATTCAAATGATTTAATATTATTATCGGCTTTCGACGATTCCCGGCAAATAGTTGTAATTCACACCAGAGTGACTTGAATAATGAAAGTAACTTATAATTATTAAACGAATCATGAGTGTTCTTTGTAGCCCATTTCCAGACTTTACAGCTTATTTTCAACCGTGCTCATTGTTCCAGCCTCATTTTTTCATTGAATCTCTTAGTTTTTATTTTCCACTAAATATTGAATTAACGTACGTCTATCCCCCCAGGACCCTGCTTGCGACCTGGGCATCAGCGTGTGGAGGGGTCGGGGTCCCAGAGAGGGGCTGCCTGCCCCCCACAGCCCCCCCACTCCACTGGGCCCCGCTCTTCTTGTTGAGGCTGTTCAGCAGAGGTGAACAAATTTAAAGACGAAATTTTCTTCAGTGTGAATAAAGCTATAACAACAATTTAATACAGGCGAGGAAAAAACTTTCTCTGATACGAAAAAAAATGTTCCAATAATACATTTTTGAGTCCCACGTTCGAAGGTCAAGTTTTCTTTCACATAATAATTTTTATTTGTCAATTTCAACGATTTCCTCACTCGAATTAATTATTTATGAATATTATATGTATGCACAACATTATTCATAGAAAATAATCACCAATTCCCGTCTTGTCAACACGCAGAGATGGCCAGGCGGTGGCCGCGGCCGTGAGCGGTGACGTGCTCTTCCGCGTACCCGCCCGGCCCGACCTCGAGGCTCGGTCCACTGAGATCAACGTACGTGCAGGTCTGTCATGTGATCTGCCATGCGTGTGCCACCAGTGTTGCTTCTAGTGCTTCAAACTTGCTTTAAGAGGCACATAAAGCTGACTTTAAAAGCTGCCTTATCATGCTTATATAAGCTTATGAGCTGCCTTATATGCTTGCTATAAAAGTTGCCTACTACTTGTTGTAAACGTTGCCTCAAGCTTGCCTAAAATGTCTTGAGTTCGTTTGAAAAGCTGCCTCAAGTTTCTCCAATAGCTGTAACAACCTTGCTTTGAGATACCACAAACTTGTCATAGATAAGAGTTGCCTTCGCTTTGCTTTAAAAGGTGTCGCAAGTTTTCATCAAGTTTTTTCCTAAGAGCTATCGTAAGAACTGCCTTACGTGCGCCGCTTGCGTAATTTGTTGACCACGCTCACCTTACTTTAACCGTTTAAATTTTTAATTAAATTTAAACAAGAACTTTGCCCCACGGGACCATCACTTAGAGGGATTTCTTTAGTATTACAAATTTAACAGCTCAAACATATTTAATCGCTGCATGCTGATCTTTCATTCTAAAAGAGAGATTATTGAATGATATAAGACATTCATTAAATAGATGAGACCGTTTCGTTTGAAACTTAACTAATTGTTACACCGTATCAATTAGGAATTCGTAGATGACGTATTAGACCATATGTAGTGGTCACCAATTAACTGTTGAGGCGCAATCCGGGTCTGAACCCGGATTGCGCTGTTGAGTTGATTGTCAAAGTTATCAAATCAGTGAGTTGGTTGTCGAAGGGCAATCAATGTTCCTTGCGTAAAGGAAATCCTCTATTAATATCAGATATTTACAGTCAATCACTGGAAAAAGTAGCAATATGATGATCTGGGAGTCGATAATGTGTTGTATTGCCTACTCAGTACACGTGTTTCAAGCTCTGCACAAACTCAATTGACAATAGACGGATGCTTCTTTTTTCCAGTGTATGAATGAGGTTGACGGAGATGAACATCTTGGTGGTCAGCTACATCAAAAGATCATGACACACTTATTAATTCTGTTAAAGAAGAGTTCGTAAACTGTTTTTGCGATGCTGATGAAATACGAACACTTGCAAGCGATATTTTTCGATGCATTTTGTATGATCTTCCTTTGCACGCGAGAGACATATTCTCGAAGCTCATCAACAACAACACAAGCAAAAAGGCGTTCAAGGTTCGAAATGCTCCGCATATCTAATTGCCGGCCTTCTTCCTCTCCGAAGACCAGCCAATTCACCCGAAAATTCTTATATATTTTTCAGCCACCTACCCGTGAATGTGTTTTTTCGACCTTTTGGAGATCAAATCTTGTGCTCAAAACGGGTTAGTGCTGAAGCAGACTTGAGATGTATCTTTGAACTCACAAGACCGCGTCTTGTTGCTACGATAGAAGGATAGACTTCTCATTGAAATATATAATTGAAATATAATTTTTCGGTCAACCTGGCAGCTGAGTACGACATAAAATTACGATTAATTAAAATGCATCACACGAATGATTCATTAGTGTTTAGTGGCATTACTGAAGACCTTTGCTTCAAAAATTATCCTCTGATCAGGGCATTTTACATTTGAGTTGAGTAGCTTTAGGTTTGACTGCCCATCTTAGAGAGTAAACTTATGCTTTATATAAAGTATAGAATAATACACCCACAGGACGCAGTGATCGTGTGTGTGGGTGAGGGCGTGGTGTGGTACCGCGTGCGCAGCTACACGCCTCTCACCAGGAGCTCTGCGTCTCCTCTAGGGGAGCGCAGCCATGCACCACCAATTTTGTGCACCAATAAGCCCTGAATCGAACACCTTGCATCTCTCCGGATATCCACCAATCAGCCGTGAACCACTCGGCTTTGTCCTCATCCGGCCTGGCATAAAACCTGCCGTGCACCACCTGGCCGCAGATCGAATATGACATCCGGGCATCGTTAAATTACGTAATTTTACGTTCATCGTATCTAAGGTTAGGTTTCAGATAACAAAGTTCTGTTCCAAAATTTATCGTCCTTCGACGAGTGGCCGTTCGACCGAGGGCTGGTTCGACCCACGGCTTAGACACGGACGGCTTGTAGTGTTGAAGGCTACGTTCCGGAAAGCAGGAATCATGATGGTCCATTACATCCAGGGCAGTGGTGGTCTTCGGCAGGCGACCCGCCTCTAGCTCGACGTGTCCTAAGACCTGGGGCCGTAATATCAAAACTTCGTAATTACGCAAAATCGACTTACGAGTGGCGTTGCTATGACAACGTAATACTAGCGGTGGTTTTATAAAAACATTTGCGCGATAAAAATGTGCACGGGAAAAAAAATTAGGCTTTTAGATAAGACCTGCGTACGAAAGTTTTGATAATGCCAAAATTAGGGTGTATTTACGCACCACAGAACTTTTGCTCGAAATGGCCGTCAATTTTGCTCGAAAGGCCGTCAATGATTGGCTGATGAACTTACGATCTCTTGACTTTTTTTTTGAAAGTATAGGCCCTGGTCCGTAGTTTGCTAGGCATTTTAAGACTGAACATATGCTCCTGCATAGCTTCGTCTAGTCTGTTTTTGAAGATGTTCATACTCGGAGCGTCAACGATGCTATCGGGGAGGCTGTTCCACATGTCGGTGACTCGAAGCGAGAAGAAATGTTGTCGCATGGATGTGTTCCAACGCTGTTTTTTTAGTTTATAGCCGTGGCCCCTGGTGTTGGTTCTTGTTTCAAATTCTAGTAATCCTTCTGGGGTATACTTGTATACTTCAATGAGGTCCCCACGCAGACGTCGATAACGGAGGCTTGGAAGCTTCATAATCTTTAATCTTTCCTCATAGGACTTGCCTTTCAAGCCCGGAACTATCCTTGTTGCGCGTCTTTGAGCATTCTCTACTAAATTTTTGTCCTTTTCAAATTTCGCTGATCACACGACGTTTCCAAACTCTAGGTTCGGGCGCACGACAGCAATAAACAACTGCTTCGTCGTATCTGCATCTAGGAACTGGAAAGAGCGTCTGATCAGTTCAAGTCGTTTATTGGCTTCATTAATTTGACCTTCAATATGCTTAGAAAATTTCAACTCATTGTCGATATTAACTCCTAAATCCTTTTCCGTTGTCGACTTCGACATCATCACTCTGTCGTTGCAACCGTGTCTTCTCATACTGTAATCATGCTGTTCATTATTCTTGCCAAGGTGGATAACTTTACATTTGTCAGCGTTAAAACGCAGCTGCCACTTATCAGCCCAGTCAACCAGCCTGTCAAGATCACCTTGCAACTGTACTTTTTGCGACGTATTCTTCACCGTATTATAAATTTTTGTGTCGTCAGCATACATCGAGCAAACGCTAGACAAAGCTTCTGGCAGATCGTTTATAAACGCAAGGAATAGAATAAGCCCGAAAACGCTTCCTTGTGGCACGCCGCTGCGTACTGAAGCCCAGTCTGATACGGACCCATTAATACTGACACGTTGTCGCCTCCCTACTAGAAAATCTCGGATCCATTTGAGTACATTACTCTCAATTTCCAAAGACTTCAATTTACGCAACAACCGCTCATGTGGGACACTGTCAAATGCCTTGGCAAAATCGAGGTACACTGCATCTACTGGCTCCCTTTCGTCCAGCAGGCGGGTCAATTCGTTCAGAGTCGACAAGAGGTTAGTGGTGCAGGATCTCCCGGCAATAAAGCCATGTTGACAGTCTGATAGGAGATTATTAGCAGTCAAATGATCTATCAATCGATCCCTCACAACAGCTTCCATTACCTTGCAAACGACACTTGTCATACTGACAGGGCGATAGTTGCCCGGGCAGCTTTTGTCACCTTTTTTGAACAATGGTGTCACTTGAGCTTCTTTCCTACAACTATAGTCGAATAAGTGACTATAACAAAAACTCAATCATTGTGTAGCCGAACGCCAGTTGCACAGTTTATTTCATAACGCCGAATATTTTTATCTTTCTTTTTATAACATCATCGGTAATTAAACTGCATTTTTTTGTGCGTGTGTAGGAAACTACGATTTTTCTTCTGTAGCGAGATCTCCCAAATGTTGTTGCACGTTCAGTGACACGTTGAGACCCAAAAATCAGTATAAAATCTTTTTCTAAAATAGTGCGCTAACTTTTTAAATACAAAAGAAAATTTATTTTCCCCGATAGTTTATTTAAATTCAAGAAACTAGGCTACCTAATTAATAAAAAACTAATTAAACGATTTTCTTTGGCATGTTGACACTGTGACATCTGTGTGACGTCATCAATCTTTGCGGCAGTTACAAGTTGTTCTCAGCTGAGTCGTGGTTGCGACGCTGAGAGTTGACCGCTATCATGAGTGAAAGTATTGTTGAACAAATCACGAAAACTGTCGTGGAAAATGTCACGGAAACTGCCCAGAATATTACTACCAAAGAGCCTGCTACACCAGAAGGGGTCGCCCTAGCATATGGGAGTTTAGTAGTCATGGCTTTAGTGCCGATATTTTTCGGTTCATTTAGAAGTATTACTTATCAAGCAGCACAAAAGGTGAGTATGCTTAAAAACACCAGTACCTAATATAGTATTTTGTTGTTGGTCAATGACCCGTATGATAAGCAAGAGTGGTGAGCACAACTTTTCGAAAAATCACACGGGTACCCTCAATCTTGACCTGCTAATAATGCAGGTCAATAATCTCTTGATTTCCTATAATGATATAATAATAATATAACAATAATAATCTCTTGATTTCCTTTCACCTAGCTCTCATCTTACACCTAAAACAAACTTTCACACCCTCCTTGCTGTTTATAAATTATAGTTTCCCTTTCTTCCTCCTTTCTACTCACAAATGAATAGGTATGTGATGCGTGGCTGATGGCCGGTGCCGGTGGCCGCTGCAAAGGCCTGACTCTGAAATGTCATTCTTCCATTCAGTCACCACGCCCCAAATCCAAATCCATGCTTATGTTATTGGCTATCTCATCTGTGCTGTAGCAGTACTGCAAGTGCAAGATTGGAAAAGCCCTACATTAACAGTAGTTTCCTCCAATAGGAGCTATATACCGGCACTCTATAGGGTAAATGCGGTATATTCCGACACTTTAAGGACGCATCGAGAAATGAAAAACTATAAAAAAAACGTATGCGTTACGTAAGTTCTGTTGCCTTCACATGACTCTCAAAACACTTCACTACGCGTCAGCAACGATAAAACGTCACAAAATGTTGCCATATTTATTAAAAAGCCTTTAGAATGGAAACCTACCAAATCCCTATATTCCGTCACTTTGTGTGGCAACATCCGACACGTGGTGAGTCATATTGCGTCAGCGCTTCAAATTTAACTGATACGTATTGCCGACATCCACGTGTTCGAATTCCGTTTGCTGTGTGAGCTGTATTGGGATATAACACGGCTTTGAATTAGAACACTAACGAATATTGAAAACTACTTAATTACGTTTTAATTAACAGCTATTAGGCTTTTAATTAAGCAAATTTCAATTTTTGTACAAAGCTTTGAACGATCTGTGTGTGTCCAATTCAAGTTGTGTCGGAATTAATTTTCATGTGTCGAAATCCAACATCTCAACTTAATCATCTATTAATCTATTTACAACTTGAAATCAGCGAATACAAGTATACTTAAAGGATTCCTAATATTTTCACAGAGGAATTTAAAAGTCTCAAACCATAATATTCTTCCTATAAAAACAGTTATTCACTATTTGGTAGAGCCATGTCAACTGTCAAATTTGACACATTTTTCGATGATCTCACCACGTGGCATGCATTGTCTCTCTTTGGATCTCAATATTTTCCCGCTAGATGGCCAAGACCTAGTGTTTTTGCAGTATTTCGACACGCAAATGTATGACGTCACCATTTTAACCATCAATGAACGCATGGAACTAAAACAAAGCTTAATATAAAGGAAAAACTAGAGAAGTGACGGAATTACCTACGATGTCGCCGCGACATCGTAGGTAATTCCGTCATGTCGGAATATACCGCGTTTACCCTACCTACTTCAATTTGAAATATTAGACAAAGTCTCCCTTATTTTGGGGCTGCAGGTAGAAAAAAAGATCATTTCATAGTGATTTTGAAAAATTGCAGGTAAAAATAGGCCATTGACATTGTTGCCAGGTTTCTAATGGGCTAGACAAACTTGTCTGCTTTTTGATTATTATTTGAAATGTAACTATGTGTTAAAGTATTATGAAATAATTTATCTATAACATTAATTAAAGTAAAGAGATCTTGTATATTAATTAAAGGGATCTTTTACTTGTACAATAGTGAAGCAAACATAATTGACTTAGCTAAGTGTACAAATACAATTATGCAAAGTTGCAAACTGTGATGTGTGAATCATAAGCCAGGGTAAGGGTGCTGGCTGTCTAGGTACAGATGCATAGAGTGGGCGCATATTTAATGATCAATTGATCATATCTTTTTTTGCCATCTGTATGGTAAAATTTTAACATTGATTTTGATAAATAACAAATTTTGAACATGCATACTAACACTTAGCAGCAAGGTCCTTGAGGAAAGTATCTATTCTCCAAGTCATGACCCACAATCAGGAAAATGTATGTAAGTTCTTAAGAAATTTTTCGTGCAAAAGAAGCTCTCTGGAGCCAGTAGGCTGCAAAGGCCATGTGAAGGCAACATAAATCTGATCAATTACTGCAGATATTGCACAGACTCCTTTTGCAAGAGAACAATTTTGAGACATCTTAATTCCCTTATTATCAATTCCATACACTACAGTATTGTTCTGACCATATAGTCACGTTCTATCAATAGCAAACATTAAATCTGTAAGGTGGCCTTGTTCCCTGATATTGCTCTTGAGTTATATTGAACTATATTAGCAACTGACAACATTTAAATTAGTTCTGAGAATGATGCCATGGTGCTTGAACATTTTTGAAATCTGTTTGAAGTTTATTTCAATCTTGGAAAATAAAGGTATTATTTTTTTAATATTATTTTTCAAAGTTGTATGGATGAATGATGATGATGAAAGGTCTGAAATTTTAAGATTTTGGCTGGTAATATTAAGCTAAAGCCTCTGTATCAAAGATCAATTAACCATGACCATGGATAATTCTTTCTATGTCCAATGAGCAATTTCATTTCTGTAATTATTATATTCTTGTGATAAGGTACCATTGAGTTCAGTCTATTGCCATACTAATGTGTCATTGATGGATCATTAAATGCATAATGATGTAGGCATGTGGCCAAGATTCATTGCAATTTAAGTGGTAGTGTAGTGCTTAACAAATGTTCATATATTACCCAGGCTACCTAAATAGACATAGATCTACACAATCTTGAATGATGTGCAAGATATTAGCTATTTTTGTGCAAACATTTGAAAATCAGACAAGCATTTTTATCTTGTAGAGGATATTTAAATATTACTGAATATATTTAACATGAAAATAATTACTGTATGTCATTGATGACATTTTTTTTTCAGGCTGCTGGAGAAAAATTGGACACCGTCACTAGCAAAGATGCAGCAATGTTCCCCATCATTGCCTCCTGCGCACTATTTGGCTTATACCTAATATTCATGGTGAGTTTTTTCCTACTTGAATAATTCCATTGTTAATTCTCTTTGCCAGTTTAGATACTATAATTCTAATTCTTTTATAATTTTGTTACTTTCAACTTATGTTTTCTGCCTTGGTTAGTTTAGTTTGTTGTCCAAATTAGTAACAAAATTTAATGGTCTTATATGTCACAAAGAATACAATTTTATAGTGAAAAACTGCCATCTTTTTTTGTTATATGATAACCACACTTATCATTAAATTTAACATCTATGACATTCATAATTTTTCAGTAAGTCTTAAGTACTAAGTTAATAAGCTAATATTGGAATTGCATAGGTATGTTTTACTTATACATGGAATCAACCATTAGGACACAACTCTGGTCATACATCTGCACCCATTGTGTGAGAGCTGCAATCTTGCCTTGTATTTTCATGCACTCTAGAATTTTGTTGTGTACACTTTGAAGTGTATTTGAAACCTCATGGACATGATTCTTTGTGAAGCTGAGAACACATGACCTCTAATTTCTACCTGTTTGCCACCCCAAAATGTTGAGCAGTGTCTGGGGGTGTCCCAATGCTCCCTTTATTAGTTGCCAATGCATTGAGATGGTAGCCTAACAGTTCATAAACAAAATTTTAAATCTTGGTCATTATTTTCTTCAGTGATATATTCCCTGCATAAATCATTATTAGGCTATTCAACCTTTTAACCTTCTTCTGCCTGACATGAGTAACCGGAGCAATACCGGTATTGCCACATATCTACTTTCTAAAAAAGATGAGTTGCAAGTGAGCACAAATGACTTGCACTGATGGTTGGCACCATGTACAACAACTTTAAAATGTTCTCTGTTGCATACAAACGTCCTTACGTTGCTGCACTCAATTGTTTACATATAATTTAAGCTGAAATTTATGTTCCCGGAGAGTGACATACAGCAGTAGAGGGTTAAATGGTCTCCTCTCATGGCTAGTGCCATTATAATATAGTATAAAATGAGAGTTTATGTAACACCAGTCTTCACATATTTACTTCTCACTTGATAATCCTTCCAAAATAGTCCAACTTGGTCAACTCTGATTCCCATAAAATGATGAAATTTTAATTTTCAATTTATAGTCTCTATTTTAAATGGATGTTATGACTTGGACATTTTTATGACCACCATAACATTAGTTTTTAATATCATGTTCGGAAATGTATGAACAGATGTGTAATAATATACGTTTAAAAACTACTTTTTAAAGACAACACTTCCAAAGAATCCAGTATCTCCAATCTTACAGATGTACAAGGAATTTCTCATCTAATTTTCGAAAATTAAAAACATTACCTTTTCAATTTTTTTAATATATATACATTTTTTTAATATATAAATTTTTTTTCAAAATTATTTATTCTGTTAATTGATTCGTGCATTGCCTCTGACTTCACACAAGTGTGCAAAATTTCAGATCAATTAGACAGGTAAAAGTGTGTCAAATATCAGTTATAAGATTTGTAGCTGGAAAAATTATTTTTTAAATTTTTTACTATTGAAAAAAAAAATTAATTTCCAAAATCATTTATTTTGACATTTGATTCATGCATTGTCTCCAACTTTACACAAGTGGGCAAAATTTCAGATCGATAGGATAAGTAGAAGTGTATTAAATTTCGATTACAAGATTTGTAGCAGACAGACAGACAGACAAGAAGTGAAGTTAAAGAGAAGTGTTGTAAAAGAGTTATTGAGCACTGCCAACAGCATGCCAAAAGCCACTTGCCCAATTGTTTGATTTCATCTATGCAAACTCACCTAAATTGGTCTAGTGTGTTGCATTGGTGCTTCAATAATGCCTTGTGTCTGTTCCAGATATTCTCAAAGGAGTACATCAACTTGTTGCTGAGCTCCTACTTCTTCTTCCTCGGCATCTACGCCATGACTCAGGTGTTCAGGTCAGATTATTATTATTTATTCAAGTATTATTATTATTATTAGATTAGCCGTTATGTGATATTTGAATTACCATGCATTCTAGACAAAATTTAATGAAATATGATTCTTGAATGTTACAATAAGATGTAATTCTCTTGAAATCCACAATTTATTTAACTGTGCAGATTTTTCAACATACCGGTATTTCATTTGTGATTGATTGCCAAAGCTTTTTTCTCACATTAGTGAGGCTCAAGTAGTGAGGTTCAATAAACCTCACTATCAGTGAGGTTTATTTATAAAAAAATGAAATACCATAAATAAAATGCATTGCTCCTTTTCATGTGCATTTAATTTCATCATGAATTTTCTAATATATTCACAAGCTCAATCTTGCTTGCATGATCCCTTTGTCATGTACTTCATTCACCATTGTCAGCTGCACCAGTTCTTCTATATTAACGACTGTTTTATTTATGTATTTGCAGTCCATTTGTGACCAGTGTTTTATTTATGTACATGCAGTCCATTTGTGACCAGTATAATTAACATCTCCCTTGTTTCATCAGTTCTTCAATTTTAACGACTTTTATTTATGTACATGCAGTCCATTTGTGACCAGTAATTAACTTCTCTGTCGCTTTAGCAGTTCTTCAATATTAATGACTGTTTTATTTATGTACGTGCAGTCCATTTGTGACCAGTAGCATGTCACATACAGTCCCTTTGTGACCAGTGTTTTATTTATGTACATGCAGTCCATTTGTGACCAGTAATTAACTAACGACTTTTATTTATGTACGTGCAGTCCATTTGTGACGAGCTTGGTACCCTCCATCGTACCCTTCCACACGTACACCCTCGTCATGACGTGCACTTCCCCTCCCTCTAAGAAGCAAGACAAGACAGAGGGGCAGGAGAAGCTGTTGAACCTTGCGTTCTCGACCCACGACTGCGTATGCGTGGCTCTATGTTCCCTCATTGGGCTGTGGTACATCATCAAGAAGGTGCGTGACACAGCGTTCTTTTCTAAGGGTAACTCTTGTTACCTTGAATTAGACTACAACTGTTACTGGTACATCATCAAAAAGGTGCGTGCCACAGTGTTGTTATCTAAGGATAACTCTTGTTATCTCACAATTTGGTACCGGGCTATAAATTAAACTATTTGATTCAAATGGCGTTGATGACAACTAATCTATTCACTAGTGCATCTTCTTTCAACTGACGGTAACTCTCATACTTGACCTTTTGGCACCATAAATGGCGTTGATGACAAAAGATAAACATTGTAAATTGTGAGTCTTTATATTGACTTAAGTTGAATACCCTGATTGTAATGTGTGATCTGCATGCAGCTGTAGGTGTATGCTACAATTAAGTTATCCTACCTTCCATGGATGTATATTTCGAATATTATAACAATTATTACGCCACATTTATTATAATTTACAGCACTGGGTGGCCAACAACCTGCTCGGTCTGGCGTTTGCAGTGAACGGTATCGAGCTGCTCTCCCTGAACAGCGTGACGACAGGCGCGCTGCTGTTGGCTGGGCTCTTCGTCTACGACATCTTCTGGGTGTTCGGCACCAACGTCATGGTCACCGTCGCCAGGAGCTTCGAGGCCCCAATTAAGTGTCAGTTTTGGGCCCAGCCAACCTCAGTGGCGAGCGTTTTGGGCCTCACAAATGCCAGTGGCGTGCGTTTTGGGCCCAGCCAACCTCAGTGGCGAGCGTTTTGGGCCTCACAAATGCCAGTGGCGTGCGTATTGGGCCCAGCCAACCTCAGTGGCGAGCGTTTTGAACCCCAGCGACCCCAGTGGCGCGAATTTAAGGCCCCAGCAACCTCAGTAGCGTGCGTTTTAGATACCACCAGTCCTAGCTTTTGCTGCCTCGTCAGACGTGTTAATTATAATTATTGGCCACAAGATTTTCTTGTCTGCAGATATTGATCGTTGTGTGCTGGCCGTCTCTGTTCTCGTAATCCTAACCTCATTCCTTGTGTCAATACAAATTAAGATCTGAACTCTGCCCCTGCATTAATTTCATGTCATTGCTAGACCTGCATCTGCCTCACACCCACTATAATAACATATTATTTCCTCCACACACGAAATTATTGCTGGCTTAAAAAGTTAAAACGAGGCCTAACCTTTTTTTTCTTAGGAATAATGCGATTCCCTAGCCTTGCCTAAGAACTGAACCTGGATATTAGTATCCCGTTTGTGCTTTTAGTTTAATTATAACGCTACTTACGGATAATTGTGCTTATTCAGTGTATTATATAATTATGTAGTTGCTTTAATAGTTTTCACTTTCATAATTAAATTGTGTGCAGTTTGTAGTGAATTTTCGATTCCTGGAATCGTAACAAACGTCGATTGATAAACGATGGAACGACTGCCACTTGTAACGAAATGAAATTTTTTAGGCATAATTCAAACTTCAGTTTCTAGTGAAGGACGAGAGTGCTTATCTTGTTCTATGGAGCATAATTTCATGTATATGAAACATGATTAATAAATGACATGTACACCAGTCAGTAACACCCGTTACCCCGCAGTTGTGTTCCCCGACCAGCAGCGCCAGTAACCCCCGTTACCCGCAGTGGTGTTCCCCGACCAGTAACCCCCGTTACCCGCAGTGGTGTTCCCCGACCAGTAACGCCAGTAACCCCCGTACCCGGCAGTGGTGTTCCCCCACCAGTAACCCCCGTTACCCCGCAGTGGTGTTCCCCGACCAGTAACGCCAGTAACCCCCGTTACCCGCAGTGGTGTTCCCCGACCAGTAACCCCCATTACCCCGCAGTGGTGTTCCCCCAAGACCTGCTGGAGAAGGGCTTCTCTGCTTCGAACTTCGCGATGCTCGGCCTCGGCGACATCGTCATCCCCGGCATCTTCATCGCCCTCCTCCTCAGATTTGATAAGAGGTGATGATGGTGTGATGATGGGGTTATGGTGTGGTGATGGCGGGGTGATGATGGGGTGATGGTGTGGTGATGACGGGGTGATGGTGGTGTGATGACGGGGTGATGGTTGTGTGATGACGGGATGATGGTGGTGTGATGACGGGGTGATGGTGTGGTGATGGTGTGGTGATGACGGGGTGATGATGGGGTGATGGTGTGGTGATGACGGGGTGATGGTGGTGTGATGACGGGGTGATGACGGGGTTATGGTGGTGTGATGACGGGGTGATGGTGGTGTGATGACGGGGTGATGACGGGGTGATGGTTGTGTGATGACGGGGTGATGGTTGGGGTGATGGTGTGGTGATGATGAGGTGATGGTGTAATGATGAGGTGATGGTGTAATAGTGTGGTGATGACGGGGTGATGGTGGTGTGATGATGACGGGGTGATGGTGGGGTAATGATGGGGTTATGGTGTGGTGATGGCGGGGTGACTATAGTGGTGTGGTGGTGATTACGGAATCATTGTAATATGGTGACGATGACTGGGTGATTGTAAAGTAGTGTGGTGATGACGGGGTGATGGTGGTGTAATCGTGGGGCGATGATGGGGTGATGCAGTAAACGATTTGCGGATACTTTAGATGATGTGCCGATGCAGTAGATGATGTACATATAAAATAGATAATGTGCTGATACTGTAGATTATGTGCAATTGATATGTTGTTTCTTCATAAAATCATTCCACGGCATGTGATACTAGCTGGCCTTTGCTTAAAATAATTGAAAGCCCTGGCATTATTGGCACGTATTTGTTTTAGATGTACGTGACAAGTAACAACCAGGAACAGTAAAGGTACAAGGCTCACAATCTTGCTCCTCTTAATTTTGTGCTCAATTTTCTGATTATTATTTTATTTTTATTCTGTGCTTAGTTAATTTGGTGCTTCCTTTAGTATCTAAGCGCTAGAGCGCCTACTACAAGTACAGGCACACGTATTTTACGGCTCGTTCATCACATATTATCATCAGTTCCAGGTCAAGATCTATTAATATAATATGTATGCATCGCGATTGTAATGTATCTCTATCAGTTCTTATTGTTTATAAACTGAATGTGAGTCATAATAATACTACATACATAATACGATATATACGATTTATTGCAGTCTGAAGCGAAGTAGCTACATGTACTTTCGTCACATATTATCATCGGTTACGGGTCGAGATCTATTAATACAAGATGTATGCATGTATGTAATGTATCTTTAATATTCCGTTTTGTTTACAACTCGATGTAATCCATAATAATGTATTGCAGTCTGATGCAAGGTAGCTATACGTACTTCAAGGCGACGATCAGTTACGGGCCGATAGCTAATAATATAATATGTATACACCGCGATTGTAATGTATCTTTATTAATTCTTATTGTTTATAATAAAATATATCGAATAATACGATGTATACGATTTATTGCAGTCTGAAGCGCGGTAGCTACACGTACTTCACGGCGACGTTCGGCGCGTACCTCGTCGGGCTGCTGGCCACGATCCTGGTGATGCACGTGTACAAGCACGCGCAGCCCGCCCTTCTCTACCTCGTGCCCGCGTGCCTGGGCGTGCCCACGGCCCTCGCTGCCCTCAAGGGTGACTTCAGCACCCTCGTCAGGTAAGGTGCCCTCGTCTATTAGCCTTCAATTTAATATTTCTAGCATTCCATTTAACAGTTTTTGTCAATAATTTAAAATCAAAGAATGTGCCATATAAATCCACAATATCCTCATA
The DNA here is from genome assembly GCF_000764305.2 of Hyalella azteca. Lineage (NCBI taxonomy): Eukaryota > Metazoa > Arthropoda > Malacostraca > Amphipoda > Hyalellidae > Hyalella > Hyalella azteca. The sequence goes on along the minus strand of NW_025934068.1, from coordinate 42,360 downwards.
GAAAACATTCTGGAGACCAGCTGCATCATCAATTTAATCCTCTACCGCCGTATGTCACTCTCGCAGGAACATAACTTTCAACTTGAATTATACGTAAACTATTGAGTGTAGCAACCTGAGGACGTTTGTACGCAACAGAGAACATTTTAAAGTTGCCGTACGTGGCGGCAACCATCAGTGCAAGTCATTGTGCGCTCACTAGAACGTAACCTTTTGGGGAAGTAGGCGCGTGACAATATTGCTCCGGTTACTCATGTCAGGCGGCGAAGGGTTAAAGTCTCGAAGAATAAAAAAAAATATAACTCAGTACTCACTGCAGTGAGTGACAGAGAGCGCATTTTCTCGTCGACTAAAACTTGAGGTCACGGACGGACGGACAGACGGACATGGCGAGCGCAATAGTGTATTTTTTCCATAAATGAGAAAATGCGCTAAAAAGAGTGCTTTGCAGTCAGGGGGGCTGGAAATTTGCTGCTGCAAGAAACACTATCAAGAATAGTTACAAGTTCGTAACTGCGACAGCCAATTACTAACAGTTTTTCAATTTAAACCCACCAATTACTGATGAGAAGTCTGCCGCTACGTGTGCTTAGGCCGCCACGTGTACTTAGGCCGCTACGCGTACTTAGGCTGCCACGTGTACTCAGGCCGCTACGTGTACTTTGGCCGCTACGTGAGCTGTAATGGCGGCTATGGACTACTACTCATGGTCCGCTCATGAACCAATCATTATTCTGTATTAACTCCCCCACTCCCCCACAGGTACGAAGACTCCCCCACGGAGGTGGACGTGGCGCCTCCCCCCGCCGGGGAGGAGGAGGACGACGGGGACGACGTCCCGAGACGCGTCACCAGAGCCGAGGCCCGCAAGGAGAAATAATCTGTGATGTGTTGTGAACCTGTGTTGTGTACCGGTACCTGTACCAGTGTTGTGTACCGGTACCTGTACCAGTGTTGTGTACCGGTACCTGTACCAGTATTGTGTACCGGTACCTGTACCAGTATTTTGTACCGGTACCTGTACCAGTATTGTGTACCGGTACCTGTACCTGTATTGTGTACCGGTACCTGTATCGGTAATGTGTACCGGTACCTGTACCACTATTGTGTACCGGTACCTGTACCAGTATTGTGTACCGGTACCTGTACCAGTTTCAATACTAGTATTATGTCCTGGTATATTTATATGATGAATACTTTATCTCAATTAGATATTTGGCGTTCAATATTCTGTACTATGGAAGCAAATAATGTTCATAGTTTCTATCAAAATACTATACCTGGTTTCGAGTCGTCACGATACGAAGTATTAAATGTTGCGTACTTATTATTGTTTTTATGTAGTTATTCTCTGTTCTAGTAATGTAATTAAATTACCGTTGAACATCATATTTTGCTCATTCTTCAGGTCTTCCATTCATTATTGGTTGTTGTTTTGAATGAAATTCATTCATGATTTCTTAGAATTATGTTTAACACGGCGGTAGAAAATCAGTTAGACGGGAGCAAATGAATTGCAATAGAAAGAAATTTATTTGTAAAATGTATCTTTATATTAAATGTCGGCTCGTTTGTGCCTGATATGCCGCGCTATTTTTATTTCCCCTCCTCCACAAATATCTCATAGTGAAATTATAATAAATAACGAAATTAGTAATGCCAGGTTAACTACTCAAGAAATAAATAAATTTCTTTTGTTGTTCATTGTTCAATTGATGAAACATCTGGCTTGTGTTGACTGTTTCTATCATTGATAATTCCTCTTGTAAAACCTGACAGAATTAGCTAATATTTTTTTTCGTTGATGCTCAACTTTTGCTTCTTCGTTGCTGTTTAACTTTCCCCTCTTGGTTGCTGTTAAACTTTCCCTTCTTTCTCCCTTTCCATGTCATTGCAAAAATTCTATTCCAGTTAATTTATTATACTTCCTTCAGACCATTTATGGTTTCCCGATCATGTTACTGATTTGGCGCAAGAGCGTCGAGAAAACCTAGTATCATTTGTACCAGAATTAATTAAGGAGTGGGGTAGTTTGTTTTATCTTTATTTTTTAATGGTTTACTATTCTAATCTTTGAACATTTTCCGTATAAACGCCCGTCAATCAGAGGAGCTGTGGGGCCCTCAGTTATTGGAAGAAATAAATTTATTTTACTTTAGCTCGTATGTCTGGAGCCTGACTCTGTAAATTTATATAAATTGGTGATGAAGAAATGAACTATTATCCACAATATCGTTTCAAAGAATTAAAATGTCCTGAAATATTTGTTTAGGAAAAGAAATTAATTTTTCACTTTCGGCTATTTTTGACGCAATTTTCTGTTACGGAAAATAGTACAAATATAACCTCGCGAGCAGCGCCACTTTACCTGCGATTTACTTATTTATTTAAATAATAATTTATTTTATTAGTGGAAACAAAGTTTTGAAAACAAAAACTATGTGTTGGCTGCGCTTAGGACTTAAGTGACGTGATCGCACCGAACGTGTTAATGTATAACGTGGCATAACAAAGAGTTCAGTAACCGAGGGTTTCCCCTCGTAATAACCTCCCCTCATTACGCGCCAGCCCTCGGCACCTTTCCCCATCTTTCATTACAATAATTTCTGAATTACGCGAAAAAGCGAAAAATATTCGGCGTCTTTTGGCCGGCCAGGGCGAGGAGTTTTGCGTAAACAACGCGAAGTTTAATTATGCATTCATTAAATAATTTACATATTAGACGCGAGGCGGCGCCGAGAACAACGTTATTCTGTTCTTTAATAACGGCTCGAGGGAGGGGGAGTGTGGGGATGGTGATGGGGGAAATGATGTGTGATGGTGATGATGGAGACCAGGAGGGATGGTGATGAAGAAATGATGTGTGATGGTGATGAAGAAATGATGTGTGATGAAGGAGACCAGGATGGATGGTGATGAAGAAATGATGTGTGATGATGGAGACCAGGAGGGATGGTGATAAAATGATGTGTGATGATAGAGACCAGGAGGGATGGTGATAAAATGATGTGTGATGATAGAGACCAGGAGGGATGGTGATAAAATGATGTGTGATGAAAGAGACCAGGAGGGTGGTGATGGAGAAATGACGTGTGATGATGGAGACCAGGAATGATGGTGATGAAGAAGTGATGTGTGATGATGGAGACCAGAATGGATTGGGATGAGGATATGATGTGTGATTATAAACCAGGAGGGATAGTGATGAAGGAAATGATGTGATGATAGTGGAGACAAATAGCAGCTTATTGACTGCAGGCAGGCCACCGTAAGTAGGTTACTGGCTGCATGCTTCCTCCTCTAACCCATCCACCACCTTATTACCTTTACGCAGTGCACTTATAATAATAGCGGTTTTAGCGTTTAGTAGGCCGTAAGCCTGTCGCCGATTCTTAACATCGCAGAATATTCACAGCTTGTTGCGGTCTCGAACGTCAACTCGCTGCTACAATTCTACAGTGCTTAACCGCCCGGCCTCCTTGCCGATTCTGACCAGAAACTGGCGCACAGAGCTGGGATCGAACCCGCGCCTCTCTGATGCAATCTTGGTACTCTGAACTGTAACCACTGAGCCACCCACTTACTGCCGAGGCTCATCACCAACCAAGAGTTTAGCATCACAATCACCTCCTATGTTACTACCAAGGGGGCCCGGTGGGTACAGTTCAGAGGACTAGGATTGGAGCAGAGAGGTGCGAGTTTGGTCCCAGCTACCTGCGATAGTTTCTGGGCTGAATCGGCAAGGAGGCCGGGCGATTATGCACGGCAAAATTTAAACAGTAACTTGCGTGTTCAAGATCCGCAACAAGCTGTGAATGTTCCACGATGTTAATAATCGGCAAAAGGCCTACGCCCTTACAAATGCTGAAACGATTTTATTATTATTGCATAATTTTCAACTTCGTGTTATCCATTTTCTTTTCTCTCATTACTTCTGCTACCCTTATTCTTTCTCACATTTCCCCTTTTTCCTAATTTCACAAACGTTCTTTTGTTCCTCCTATCCGCTATACCATTTTCAGTACAACGACGTCACACTTTGTGCATTACTTTTTAATTTTGCTTTATATCACTTCTACGCCTCACGGTAATCTTGATCTAAGAAAACTGATGCAACGTCAAAAATTCTCGACGTTTCAACATTTTACTTTCAACACATGAACTACGACCATTGAAATAATTAATAGTTTTATTTTGTTAATGAATGAGTTCACCGCAGCAGTTACGTTATTGGTGACAAACTGGGCAAACATGCCAAGAGCCTTGCAATTAATAAGTCCAGCAGCAATAAGCAGATTGAGACGGACTTGCAATAAGTCTATCTCAATCAATCGTCAGTTATGGAAAGATCGGGTTCCAGAGGCCGGATCCCTTGTGGAATTAAGTCACGAAAAGTTCAAGAATCGGCAACAGGCCATGGGACTGTTTCTTCAACGCCGACACTTCTATTCTATTCTAAGTGGAGATGTCTTGACAGACTTGCCAAGCGGAGATGTCGTGACAAACATGCCAACTGAGATGTCTTGACACACCTGCCAAGTTGAAATATCTCGGCACACCTGTCAAGTACAGATGTGTAAACACACTAGCGTGCTGTATGCGTGTGACGTGTGCGTGTAGTTTGTAGCCTGTATTTACCGGACGCCGCGGCAGTGCGGATCACGGACCGCGTACTTCGCTGCAATATTTCACGCAGTTGGGAGTAGCGATGCAGCTTCAGTAATCAATAATTATCATTAGTGTCGTTAATTACCATTTTTGTGTTTAACAATTATCATTAATTATCATAAGTGCATCTGATTTATCATTAGTGTCGTGCATATTTTCCTGTAAGAATATTGTTTTAAAGTGATAGATGGTTCAGTAATATATATTGATTCTCTTAAATCGAAATCTTTTGACACACGTGCCAAGTGGAAACGTTTTGACACGCCTGCCAAGTGGAAACGTTTTGACATACCTGCCAAGAGAAGACGTCTTGAAACACCTTCCTAGTGAGTACTTGTCAGAAGTTATTAGACAGTAGTTCGACAGTAGCATGAAATTTTTAGTCCTAATTTAGCAACAAAATCTATTTCCTTCAACTAATGCAATGCCGAGTGTAAATAAGTCTTCTTTTTACAGAAAATTATTTATTGATTCCATAACAGGCCTAATATAATATGAAAAAATGGCATAAGATTCAGTGATGAAGTGTAAAGTCCCGCACTGTTCCATTAAATGCGATGACGTCATCGACGCGTCACGCCGCAAGGCGGCAACCGCATTTGCTTTATTAGTGAATTTGACAACTTAAAATTTCAATTCGACCTTCAATTCGACCCTATTCCCCCACACTGAGCAGGTCAGCTCTTTAGGACTGAACCTTGTCCCACGAGTTCATTTGTATTCACTTATATTCACTCCGTTCACTTATATTCAATCCGTTAGACTTTCTCGTATTACTTCTATCTTTAGCCTGTAACATTTATCGTAGTTTATAAATGCGACCCGTCTTCTGGACTTTGTTTGTATACCACCCTTAAATAATATTTCGAACCGACGTTCGCTGACACTGTCAATCTTCAACCTGTCAATCTTCAACCTGTCAATCTTCAACCTGTCAATCTTCAACCTGTCAATCTTCAACCTGTCAATCTTCAACCTGTCAATCTTCAACCTGCCAATCTTCAACCTGCTGTCGACCGTGACAGGCGGTAGAGTTAGGACAGCGTTGGAACTCTATATATACTATAACGTCTTCAGAATAAATTATGTTGTTATCGCGGGTGCGATTGTAGCATCGATTGCTACTCGTTCGCTGGCCGCTGATTATTTTATCGGTTCTCTGACATCATGGAGGAGACGTTACATCATCGGGTCATTTTATCATTTATTTATTTATCAAACCCAACCTACATGTACTCAAGTTTGCCATAGACACTTTATTTAATGATGAAATTTATGGTGGATTGCTAGAGTGAGGAAATGTCTCGTGTGATGAGGTGTCTGCTCAACCTAATTATCAATATTATTCATTGGTGCGCGCGCTGTATTACATACTTTTATTTTTTATTTTGAATTAATTTGTAATTACCGCAATTAGGAGGACGACACTCGCGCGCCTAAGTCACTGAATTGAATAAACTGGCAATAGTTTTTTTATTGAACATGTTGCTCTTTCTGAACGACCTCTGTGTAATATTGAAATCCTTAATTTCAGGGTTAAGAGGTTCCCGATTTTTAACAGTTAAATTAAAATTGACCGAATTATTGAGTAGAAGACACTCGTCAATTTATTCACGATTGAAAACTATTCTGTCTGAATACAAAACTTCAGATTGCACAGGTTGAATGAACTTCAAAAGGAAGGCAATAGCTATAATGGCTCTTATATATATAGAATAGAAGTGTCGGCACTGAAGAAATAGGCCCATGGCCTGTTGCCGATTCTTGAATTTTTCGTGACTTGATTCACAAGGGATCCGGCCTTTGGAACCCGATCTTTCCATAGCTGACGATTNATATGCTCCTGCATAGCTTCGTCTGGACTTATTGCCTGGTCCGTAATTTGCTAGGCATTTTAAGACTGAACATATGCTCCTGCATAGCTTCGTCTATAGTCCTTTTTTGAAGATGTTCATACTCGGAGCTATCAGGGACATTCTCCGTCAGTATATATCAGGACATTTGTACGAGGGATCGAGCAAAGATGATGTTAAAGTGAGTTCCATCGAAGCAATGACATAATAAGTACGAACTTGCGCTTACTATATATGCAGAAAATGAACCATTATCATTTGATCAGTGAAAGTAAAACGGAAGATAATTTAGTTAAGGTTTCCTTTCAAGCCGTTAGTGCATTACCAATCGTCATATTTTCTCGAAGTCTCAATTTTCAATCATTTTCAATTGTCAAAGTCAAATGATGAATTTAGAAGAACCGTGTTCAGCACTCTTCGAAGTGTTTAGTTTCGTTGTCTGACTCTTGCTTAACGAGCATGAGAAAAAGCTTCCTTAAAATTCGCCCTTTGTTTCGCTGCAAACTTGGCCAATACGGGAGCGCTATAGGGAGCGAAAGTCGTGTTTTTTTAGGTCGTGTCAAGCAAAACATCAATTGACTTTCTAAGCTATAACATCGGCGTATTTCAACATCAAGAAATAGAGAATATAAATCCCGCATGGGGCTAGGAATTTCGGTGACTTTCATTATGATACGCCTATTGTGTTTCTAAAGCAAAGGATATTTTTATCGTCAAATCTTTTAAGTATTGGAACTGATAATGTCATTACGCACTTCGGCTGGTATTTCATTGCGTACTTCAGCTGGTATTTCATTGCTTACTTCTACTAGTATTTCATTGCGCACTTCGGCTGGTATTTCATGACGCATTTCCACTGATTACGCACCTTACATCTGGATTGTGTTGTGAACTCTGAGCAATTTGGGAAACATAGCACAAATAGTGAAGTGAGTGAAACGTTGTAGGACACTTTTATGTCCTTACTTTGGTCCTACAGACAAGTTTTGACTCGGTCAAATGGCGTATCCCTGTTACGTCCACTTTGACTCATTCATTTCTCTGATTGTAGTTCCTCGTGAGGCTGAACCCAGCCAGGCTACGGAGGAGGGGATGTGGATGGGGATGTGGGGATGTGGAGGAGGAGATGTGGGGATGTGGAGGAGAGATCCCTACGGAAACCGAAACAGAGGCGACACTACAGCCACATTGTGGTCGCTTCCTGCATTGTGGGGCAGAATTCCAATGAATAAGTTACAGGACGGCTGTATTGCATAATACCAAATAGTACAGGAGGGCTGTATTGCATAATACCAAATTTATTGGGGATTGAAACATGTTGCATATCTGTTAATGTGAAGACAGTATTAATTGTTATTATTGTTCAATATTATTTTTTATTTGAAGGCATGTCAAAAAACATATTGAACAAAATTTTTCTACCCACTTTAGCTCGTTTGGCCCTCCCCCTATAAACTCCCCCATCAGGAGCCGCTGCCCCCCCTCCCCCTAATGAACTCCCCCACCAGGAGCCGCTGCCCCCCTCCCCCTAATGAACTCCCCCACCAGGAGTCGTGATCCATAACGTTCACTTCCGCTTAATGGCTCAAGTTTCCCCCACTTTGGGGATGACGTCATGAGGAAGGTGGGGGGGGGGAAGAAAGAGAGGAGAGGCTTCTTGGGGAAGTTGGGGAGGAAGGGGAAGATGGAGGATGAGAGGAATTGACAATTTGTGTCCAGAAAGAAAAAAAAGGCGCCAGCCACCATCGAAACTGGATTAATGGGGGAGGGGGAGAGGGAGGAGGGGGATGAAGGGGGAGGGGGAGAAAAGGGAGGGAAAGGAAGAAAGGGGAAAATAGTGCATGCTACTCAGTACTGGCACTACAGTCCTGTTACTGGCACTACAGTCCCGTTACTGGCCTGTTTGTTCATCCAAATTTAGCTACTGCACTCAAAAAATTAAATATGATATATTGTCCCAAAGGTGACAAATTTTTGTATGTTGCACTGATGCGATCTGTTACCGGGAACAATGAGTCAGGATGACTCGCACAATGAAAAAAAATTAGATCAGTACTCACTGCAGTGAGTGACAGAGAGCGCATTTTCTCGTCCGTGACGTGCAGTCACGGACGGACAGACGGACATGACGAGCACAATAGCGCCTTTTTTCCATAGGTGAGAAAATCAAAGAAAAAATTTTGATTAGCGCCTTTTTTTCATAAGTGAGAAAATGCGCTAAAAAGTGCATCAAAGAAACAATTTTGATGCTTTGCAAAATTTTGATGATTTTGCAAAAAAAAATGCATCAAAGATGCTCCCACACAATAAAAAATACAAGGAAACGCTCACGTTTTCCTGTATATTCCAGATCTGAATTCCTCGGTTGAGGGACAAAAGGCGAGAGGGAAAACCCGAGGGAAGCGCGACGCGATTGATAAAAATGGTGAGGGGAAGTGAGATAAATCCCCTGAGATGGAAGGGGAAACAAAGAGTGCAGTGACAACCACCGGAACTGTATTTTTTATTTCTCTGCGTACCTTCTCATTGTTTCACTGCGCACTGCATGGTTTCCACACAATGCAGTGATGAATTTTGCGTGATTGAGAATTGCTGCATAGTTTTGTTAGGCCGTGCAGCAGCAGGATATTAGGCCGTGCAGCAGTAGGATATTGGGCCGTGCAGCAGCAGGATATTAGGCCGTGCAGCAGCAGGATATTAGGCCGCGCAGCAGCGCGATGTTAGGCCGTGCAGCAGCAGGATATTAGGCCGTGCAGCAGCAGGATATTAGGCCGTGCAGCAGCGCGATATTAGGCCGTGCAGCAGCGCGATATTAGGCCGTGCAGCAGCGCGATATTAGGCCGTGCAGCAGCNTCACCGCGCACTGCATTGTTCCCCTCACTGCGTCACCGCGCACTGCATTGTTCCCCTCACTGCGTCACCGCGCACTGCATTGTTCCCCTCACTGCGTCACCGCGCACTGCATTGTTCCCCTCACTGCGTCACCGCGCACTGCATTGTTCCCCTCACTGCGTCACCGCGCACTGCATTGTTCCCCTCACTGCGTCACCGCGCACTGCATTGTTCCCCTCACTGCGTCACCGCGCACTGCATTGTTCCCCTCACTGCGTCACCGCGCACTGCATTGTTCCCCTCACTGCGTCACCGCGCACTGCATTGTTCCCCTCACTGCGTCACCGCGCACTGCATTGTTCCCCTCACTGCGTCACCGCGCACTGCATTGTTCCCCTCACTGCGTCACCGCGCACTGCATTGTTCCCCTCACTGCGTCACCGCGCACTGCATTGTTCCCCTCACTGCGTCACCGCGCACTGCATTGTTCCCCTCACTGCGTCACCGCGCACTGCATTGTTCCCCTCACTGCGTCACTGCGCACTGCATTGTTCCCCTCACTGCGTCACTGCGCACTGCATTGTTCCCCTCACTGCGTCACTGCACACTGCATTGTTCCCCTCACTGTGCCCCAAGTTTCCCGTTTCCCCAAGTGTCAAAAATCGTCCTCGCTGCGAGTTGTGCCGCGCGCGGCTAATTAAACTTCAACCCAAACGTGGCACAGCTTCCCTCTTCCTCTCTTCCCCTCCTCCCCATTTCCCTCTCCTCCCCTTAACCCTCCCCTTTTCGCCCACTTTCCCTTCCTCACCCAATTCCCCTCCTCCCTAACTTCCAGTCATCTCCCACCTACCCTCTTTTACTCACTCCACTCCTCCCCAATTCTCCCTGCTTTCTCTCTTTCCACTCCTTCCCCACTTCCCTTTTTCTATTATCTATGATGAGGAGATATTCTTTTCCGTATTATTTTTCCCCTACTATTCCCTATCGCCATTGTTTCCCCTATTGTTTCCCGCCATTGTTTCCCCTATTGTGTCCCGCCATTGTTTCCCCTATTTTGTCTCTCCATTGTTTCCCCTATTGTGTCTCGCTATTGTTTCCCCTATTTTGTCTCGGTATTGTTTCCCCTATTGTGTCTCGCCATTGTTTCCTCTATTGTGTCTCGCCATTATTTCCCCTATTGTGTCTCGCCATTGTTTCCCCTATTGTGTCTCGCTATTGTTTCCTCTATTGTGTCTCGCCATTGTTTCCTCTATTGTGTCTCACCATTGTTTCCCCTATTGTGTCTCACCATTGTTTCCCCTATTGTGTCTCGCCATTGTTTCCTCTATTGTGTCTCGCCATTATTTCCCCTATTGTGTCTCGCCATTATTTCCCCTATTGTGTCTCGCCATTTTTTCCCCTATTGTGTCTCGCTATTGTTTCCTCTATTGTGTCTCACCATTGTTTCCCCTATTGTGTCTCGCCTTTGTTTCCCCTATTGTGTCTCGTCTTTGTTTCCCCTATTGTATCTCGCCATTATTTCCCCTATTGTGTCTCGCCTTTGTTTTCCCTATTGTGTCTCGCCTTTGTTTCCCCTATTGTGTCTCACCATTGTTTCCCCTATTGTGTCTCACCATTGTTTCCCCTATTGTGTCTCGCCATTGTTTCCCGTATTGTGTCTCGCCATTGTTTCCCATATTGTGTCCGCCATTATTTCCCCCATTGTGATTCGCCATTGTTACCCTATTGTATCTCGCCATTATTTCCCCTATTATGTCTCGCCATTGTTTCCTCTATTTTTTCCGCCATTGTTTCCCCTATTGTGTATCGCCATTGTTTCCCCTATTGTTTCCAATTGGTTTCCCCCATCAAGCTGCTGTCCCGCAGCAGTTGTCTCTGCCAGTTACAGCTGCTGTCATGACCCAGCAGCTGTATAATTGCAGCTGCCTGTTTATTGCTGTTGCTCGCTTGCTATATCAAGCTCGGTTATTGTTTACAATTGCCCTCCATTTACAGTTATTGTAAGTTACAATTATCCTCCATTTACAGTTATTGTAGGTTACAATTACCCTCCATTTACAGTTATTGTAGGTTACAATTACCCTCCATTTACAGTTATTGTAGGTTACAATTACCCTCCATTTACAGTTATTGTAGCTTACAATTACC
>NW_025934068.1:14114-30616 GCF_000764305.2 Hyalella azteca | reverse complement strand
GGTCTTGACTGTTGATTGTGGTCTTGACTGTTGATTGTGGTCTTGACTGTTGATTGAGGTCTTGGCTGTTGATTGTGGTCTTGACTGTTGATTGTGGTCTTGACTGTTGATTGTGGTCTTGACTGTTGATTGAGGTCTTGACTGTTGATTGGGGTCTTGACTGTTTATTGAGGTCTTGACTGTTGATTGTGGTCTTGACTGTTGATTGAGGTTTTGACTGTTGATTGGGGTCTTGACTGTTTATTGAGGTCTTGACTGTTGATTGAGGTCTTGACTGTTTATTGAGGTCTTGACTGTTGATTGGGGTCTTGACTGTTTATTGAGGACTTGGCCTTTGTTTAGCTCTTGACTTCAATAGAGGCCTCTACTGTTGATTAAGTTGTGTGTTGATTTTATACCTTGAGTGCAATGTTGAAAAGTGCCGAAAAGTTACTCATTGTCTTGGCAACAACCTTTGTCTGTATGTATGGTGACAGTTTGTGCTGCTATTTTTACTTGTTAACTTTGATCAAAGGCTTCTTTAAATGCCAAAGGTTGTATTTATTGACTGTGTTGATGATTACAACGTTTAATCGTTTTAATAGACCAACCCCATCATCAGTTCGGAAATTGAAGATAATTACTTTCAATTGATAATTAATAATAATTAATAATAATAATTAATAATTTTTGATAATTGAAGGTAGCTACTTCACTTTTTAAACTGATAATGGAGCTTGTCACCTAAATGTTTTCAATGATGATAATGTGATTTTACGTTTGCTTTTGATTTCTTGCTTAACTTGCGATTTAAACCACCAACGATTTAAGTACTGGGACGATGATTTTATGTTATTATAAAGCAACGTAGTAAATTTATTTTATCGTAGACTTGTTCCTGTCGCTTCCTATTAAAAAATTCGAGTTGCTTACCAAAAACTTGTAGATTCAGGCGATGTCATCGGTCAAAATGAGGTGACATATACCACAGTTGGTATACGTCAGCATATATCAATATATCGGACAAACAAACGTTATGTCTCATAGTTGCAGAACTTCTAGGACTGGTGATCTAGCACAGCTGTGGTGTCACTTTTGACTCGTGGTGTAGAGAAGTTAGTTATAATTTAATCTCGCCCGTTGCAGTAGTTTGTTCATAAATGATCTGTGCAAAAGTAGAAGGAACGGGGGTGCAGGGCGTACATGAACGGCCACCTTACCAGCCCTCCACGTGTGGGGCTAGCGTTATCATCACTTGAATATATTTATGTTTTTTCCCACTCCAAATATACTCGCTAGCCCATTCCACACGCGGGCAACACTCGCAACCCCATTCCACACGCGTGCAACACTCGCAACCCCATTCCACACGCGTGCAACACGCGCAACTCAACCCAAACACACGCAACCCCGCCCCAAAACGCGTAACCCCGCATCAACTCGGTAGCAACACTCACCTTAATTTCCATCACAGATTTATCCCAAATAAAAGTTTAATATAGTCATCATCTTCAACTATCCTAGATAATGGCAGAGATATCAGGAGGTAGTTTATAACCACTTATAATATCAGGGAACCACCGAGAGGTTCCACTGACTTACCTTTGCTGTGGTTGCACGGAACAAGCTTCGTTTGGGTTCCTAATTAATTCAGTTATTATTAAAGATTAGGTTTATCAAGTGATAATTAAAGACATGTTATGGTTTCATTGTTTATTGACAGCAGCGTGAATGAAGGGAGCCAAGCTCACAAACAAGCTCCCGTGTTTCGTTTTCACCGCACAATTTCTCGTGAACTGAAACCTGCCAATGAGCGTCAGAGTTCGGATACAAATTTGAATACAGATGAACTTCCTTCCCCATCCCCCGTCCCCCCTGCGTGATGGAATTTCAAACCCTACGGCATGGAATTTCAAACCCTATGGTACGTGATGTAGTAAAGGGATGTCAGTAACCCCACACCCCAAGAGCAACTCACTAAACCTCACTGTATAACCCGTGGGGGAGGCCGTCTTAGCCCCTACGACGCAACTCTCTCCCGGGGAACCCACCTAACCTCGCAATTCCACTTGAGGGAAGCAGGCCTAACCCCACGACACAATTTGGACAAGCAAGTCTTCGTAACCTCAAAGGCTTCCGTTATCGCGGCTCATTGGTACGCATTTTTTCAGTTTGGGTGGTAACGCGTTTTTGCCGAATGGGGCTATCGTTGAGGTGTCGCAGGTGCGGTAGTTCAAGACCTATGTTCCCCATGTAGCCCCAAAACACAGGGGTTGATACATCCTTACCAGCACCCCCACTTTGCTCCCTCCTTTTGGACCTCAAGGAGGCCTTGAGGTCCAAAGGCCCCCTCCCTCTTAGGACCTTAAATAAGGCCCCCCTTTTGGACCTCAAATTTCCAGACTAACCCTCCCAAAGTTCCCCATAAGTTAGTTCCCAAATTAACCCTCTGACACCAACATGTTAATCCCACTGACCCTAACCCATGTTAGTCCCCCGAACATATTACCCCCCGTCTTTCCTTCCCACTGCATTCACAGCACCGCATCTCCAGTGCTCATGCAGTGCAGTGCGGTTTATTCAGTGCAGTTCATCCAAGTGCAAATCATTTGTTAAAGGAACCGAGACCAGCATACACCAAAGGTTATGTATAGCTCACGGTTGATATTGAACTGTTGATATATAACCCGCGGCATAAATCAACGGTTGAGTTATGTCCCAGCATATGTAAACGATTGATATATGTCCCAGCGCATATCAACGGTTCATATATGATAAGGGGGATATGATATATATCCCAGCATATATCAAGGGTTGATGCATACCCTAGCATATAGCAACGGTTTTCCTTACGAACATTCACTCTAATTCCTAACTATTTCATATATCAGGAAAATGGAAAACGAGACAAATTCGTTATTAAATCATGCTAAACAATTAAAAAATTTGTATTAATTCTAAATCACCACCTTAGTCGACATCTTATGACTGACTTAAGAATAGATAGGTTGACCTTACGGCTCTCCATATGCTACCTTATATAGGACCTTATATGGCTATACCTTACATCAGTGATATCCTTGCCGCTCTCCTCCACGAGTGGCACTTCAATTCAACCCAATCTTCTATTCAACCCAATCTTCGATTCAACACAACCTTCAATTCAACCCAATCTTCAATTCAACACAATCATCAATTCTATCTAATCTTCAATTCAAAGCAATCTTCAATTCAAACCAATCATCAATTCAACCCAATCTACAATTAATTCAACCAAATCGTCAATGCAACCAAATCTTCAATTCAACCAAATCTTCAATTCAACCCAACGAAAAACGATTCAGCCCAACTATTGAGTGATTCAACCCAAGCAATCCCATAGATCGCACGAAAAGCAATGCGATCCAACGAAAAGCGATTTAATTCAACGAATTGTGTGAAGAAAGCACGATTTGGAACAGCAAGAAATGTCGAAGACAATTCACACCTTACCTGACCTTACATCAATGTGGACCGCCTGGTCAGCATAGGTCTAAATAAATCGCTACTGTGTTTGCGAGCGGCAGAGCGACGCCAGACTCTTAGTTATTCTTAATTGCTCTGCCGTACGATATTCATTCAAACAATTATCCCAATCAATAAAAAAAAACTTGATTATTTAACAGCTTGAACGTAAGTATCACTAAAACGACAAAAATTGTCATATCTTAAAATAGAAATCTTATCTTTGTATTGACCAGATTTTATTTCAAAGATTGCGATCACCAATTGTCATTGAGGTGGGAATAGAACGTTATCCGTAGAGCGTATTGAATAGAGTAATGGATGCTATCCATCACTCGATGCCTGCTAAGCTGAGCACCGCTCACAGAAAGCAACGAACCAATTATTGTATTTGTAAGTTTATCGAGCATATTTGGTTGTAAACAGCATTAATTAAGCCTGAAGGCGGCAATAATGACATCGGAACTCCCTCCAAACATGCAAAACATTTAATAAATACGTCAGAAACGAGAAAATATTTAAAATGCAAAATCCGATGCTCTCATCAACACGAAACGATAGAAATGCCGACTCCATTCACTCGACATCATTTCATGGTTTAGATCCTGACATTTTTGTGGTCGGGACTCTCTGGCCCAATGTTCGTTTTTCGTATGAAGCGACCGTTACTGTAGATTAAAAAAAATCAATGCAAGATTACATTACAAAGCAAGCCGGCAGGCCGGTCGGTAGGTAGGTTTTATTTATTCACGAAAAAAGTTCCCCTTTAAACCCATTCCTAAATAAAATAACCTGAAGTGTTTTTCATTGTTAATAAAGCTATTCATTAGAAATTTGGCAAAGCTAACATAATGAACGTAGACTTTTGGACGAACAGGTATCGCGAATAAACATTGTGCACTTCGCTGTTCAGGGAGTGCGCGATTACCAAGGTTTCTTTCAGGCTTGGAAATATTAATTTATACACAAATCCGTGTCCAAATGACTCGTCATGACGCAGAATCGTCGGATCGAAAGCTACTTCCAAACGTATATACCCTAACAATTGGTACTAGTCACTATGACAGCAAGGGCACGTAGGCTGAAGGCTTGTGATATGAACATACTGTCATAATTGTATCTTTATATGATGCCGCTAGGGGGTTTATCTTGCATTGTTCATAACGATGCATTGTAGGGTAACCAACCAGGGCCTATACTTTAAATATAGTTAAGAGATCGTAAGTTCATCAGCCAATCATTGACGGCCTTTCAAGCAAAATCCACCAATCATAGACAAGAAAATAGAGCGTAAGTACTTACGTTCTCTTAACTTCTTTTGAAAGTATAGGCCCAGCTTATTGGGTTTGGCCGACTGCGTGCCATTCATTTCATACATTAAAACTGCGTTTTGCTGTAAACCAAGAGCATGACAGTGAATTTAATGGATTCTTGATATAAATTTTTTGGTGAGTTCGACAGTAGAACGTAGAAATTTTGGCTATGAATTTTGGGAGTCTGGCAATGAACAACGAATCAGCAAAAGCATGCAAAGAGCTTTACGGACTCTACCCATAAACTTGGAACCTCGTATGGAAATTAGAAAATGATGAAAATAAAATAATAAATAAAATAACAGCAAAATTTTATTATGAACAAAACTTTAGTTAGGTCGTAAAAGCACAGAACAAATAAAGGAAATAATTTACAATTTAATGAAAATGAGAGAAGACAAATGAAAGATACTAAACGAAGGAAGTTGATTTAAATGAAAGTAAATGATACGGCATTAAAGCTACGAACATCTAACATAAGTAAAGAAATAAAAAGCTTCTGATAACTAATGGAAAAGAATGGAAGTATACTAAAATAATAGAATTAATTTACCATTGTTCGTCAGTTAATATTGCAAAACAGGTAGAAATAAACTAGGGTAAGAACGCAACTTACGACCCTAATTGAGAATATTAGGTATGACATGTTCGGCCAAGCATCGCCCAAGTGTCGACATGTCATTTTAATTGAGAGGAAATGCAGATGAAGAATAATAATTTAAAGTGATCCCAGGCAAGTGAAACATTTTGAGAAACTTCGAGAAAGAACCGCCAAAGAAAAAAAACTAATCCAACATCAAACTCCTTTCGAGGAGCGTGATTGTGTTGACTTTCCATGTCGCTTGACGAAAAGTTAGAGGCACATTACATTTCCTGTACAAAAGCCGGATAAATAGAAATTTAAGTCAAACTAACTGAAAAGCTGGCCTTCAACAGCTTCATTAAGTCGTAATTCTTTTCCTGTAACTCATATCTTTTACGCAATTCATATAAACCATAATACCCTAAAACACATCCTATAAGCAATAATTTATAAATCGTATTTTATAACTGATTTCTAAAACTCATATAACGCATATTTGATACTCATGACGCTATAACAAATGTCTTATCACTTACATCGTAACTCATTAAACGCACATCTTACACAACATATCCAACATATCCACCTCGGGATCACTCGCCTTTTGCTTTTCAAAACGCATCATGTCGATATTCTTAACTAAATTCGTACATTTATTCATTAAGAATACTAAATTCATAATCAATTAATAACTTAATAACTAATAATAAAACGGTTGAAAAACTACCGAATTTGAAAACAGTTTGCACGGACATTGGAAAATTGAGCCACCGACTTTTAATTCATTCTTAATTTCCACAAGACTTCCTCGACACAGAGAAAACACCGTGGGTCAATTGTACACCAAATGTTGCGCCCCTCGTCCCTCTATGACAACCGATGATCGACGGAACACAGAACGAAATAAATGCTTTCAAGGAATGCGAGGCAGCGTCCAACTACAGTTTACAAAACAGAAAAAGACGAATGAGAATGGCATTTAAAACAGCTAAAAAATTTTCAAGTTACTTTTTAGATTCATGTTTCACTTTCACGATATTAGCTAACAAGCTTTTTCCATCGCTCGCTACCCAAGTCAAAGTTCACAAAAGAAATGTACCTCATTACACAAATATTGTCAACTTTGATGCAAAACTATATATACTGATTAAATAATCATTGAATTTCCATGTTTTTTGCTCCTGAAATATTCATAAACTAAGGGTGTAATATACCTCCACCATTCTGCAGCCTTCCACACTCCACCCTAGGTTGGGGGAAAGGGGAATGGGAAGGTATGAGACCGTTCCGTGTGAGGAATTACGTCTAGAAATTTTTTATTTGAGGAGATCCTACACAAAAAAATATTATTAATTTCCATCGTATTCATAATACAGCAAACGATATTATTTTTACAATTTTGAGGAAATACCAGATTTTTTGGAAGAGATCGAATGTCACACTCCCAATTTTGCTACGATACGCGCATTAAGAATTCCCGCTGCTGTGGTTGGCCAATTTTTCTTCCTTTGCGAATTGCGAAGCAGAGTGAGAAAGCCAGACATTCAAGTGGAGGCAACAACCTGGGAGAAAAATCCAACGCTAATCGCTCGGAAAGTTTGTTTTAATCACTTTAATTACCACCGTGTTTAACTGTCACTGCGTAAAGAGCATTCAATCGTCATTACTTTTAGAACAGTCCCAATAATAGTCTGAATTGCCACCCAATTGCTGCTTTTATCGCGATAGCACATGCAGTTGTTGACACGCGCCGCTGGTCGACAAGGGCTCCAGAAATCGGGATGAAAAAAGTGACATGACTGATTATTGAATCAACGTTGTTATTGCGAACTTTTCGTGGCGGACAAGTTGAACTTGCACTGTTCGTGTGTGTTCGAAAGAATAACAAAAGATGGTTGGGCTATCTGAACGCTGTTCCTCCGCGGCTTCGAAGGTGCAATGACGAGCGAATAAAATTTGGGGCCGCCTCAGCTTCTGATTCCGATAGTCAGGCGCTGGGGCGGCTCCAAACAGCCTCTAGGGCGGATCTAAACAGACTCTAGGGCGGTTCTAAACAGACGCTGGGGCTGCTTTGAAATTTGAGGGATTTGACCTTAAAATTCCAATTAAAAAGAGACGATTTGTTCATTTTGGAACCCACAAAGCACATCTTTAAAAATTACCACACTACTGCATTTCTGATGCCCTACACGGCACTGCTAGTGCGATACCGCACTTCACTGCTGGTACAATGCACTGCGGACGCACGGCACAGCAGTTGCACTGCTTTGCTATGCAGCACTGCAGGCGCACAGCACACGGAAACACCGTATGCTAATTCATTTTTATGTCGCAAAATCCAAAGACTTAAGCTATTTTTGGAAGTACGTAGCACCTTGAGACTTGCAGGAGCCAAGAGTCCTACTTAGTATCACATGATATCGCGCGCGCTAACGCTCGTTATCTAATTAACAGGGAGATAAGAGGGTCACGAGAGGGTCGGGAGCTACGCTAGCAAATCAATTGCACACTATCTAGACGAGGGTCAGGGTCTAATTAGAGTTTGTATTAAGGGCTGAAGGTCTTAAGGTGTACGAATTTGTCCTTAAATCCTGCTTCGTTAATTCCTCTTAATTAATGGTATTATAGGGTAATTCTTGAACTCTTAATTTTTTTAACACCATTCGCAGTTCTAATAGGTAACCATGAGCATATTATTGGCGCTAATCATAACATTTCTACATTAACGAAAAAAAAGTGATATCGATGCCAGTTATTAACGAGGCAATTGACTTCTGCCGTTTTTGTGGTCGATATGCTCGCTTGTTTTAGTGAATCGCTACAGGCGCGTAATCGTTGGCCAAATAGGAACATATCCCAAGCAGGCATTCACAAAGGAAAATGGTGTACTTTAGGTACCGAGGCATTGCCGGCCGCCGATGATGCGCCGATAATTACCCATAGGATGCAACCCAAATAAAATTTGATCAGTTGGAACATTTTGTATGGAAGCAGGAACAAATTTGAGCGTCTTTAGCCTACGAAATATAGTTACGAGAAATGAATTAAGCTATCCGCGTTTCACCAGGAACCTAGCATTTATACGGTAACCCACACTTGTACGCTATCACACGTTAATAAACTACTTTTATGGTGACCCACATGCACTTACGCGGTACCCCACACTTACGCTGTACCTCACACTTACGCGATACCTCACACTTACGCTGCACCATACTTACGCGGTACCTCACACTTACGCGGTACGCTACACTTACGCTGTACCTCACACTTACGCAGTACCTCCCACTTACGCGGTACGCTACACTTACGCTGTACCTCACACTTACGCTGTACCGTACTTACGCGGTACCTCACACTTACGCGGTACGCCACACTTACGCTGTACCCAACATTTACGCAGTACCTCACACTTACGCGGTACCTTACACTTACGCGGTATTTCCGTTCTAGGAGCTGACTACGTAATCCTAACTAATTTTCGGTTGAAAAGCAGAAATGTTTCATTCGTTCGAATGGCTGCGACTTAACCTACTTAGACGACACATTTACTTGACTTAGGCTTAACGCTAGTTTCTGTACATTGCCTCCCAAGGCTTCATAGCTTCACTTTTTCCTCTTTTTTTAAACATTCCGTAGAAATATAGCAATAAAATCCAACTAATTTGTCTAATTTTCTCGTTCTCGTAACTAGAGATTAATTAAAATAGGACAAGCTTTCAAACCGTCATCAACATTTCCCGCACAAACTCTTCACTAACGCAACATAACTGCGCACATTTGTGCCTACTTTAGTGTAATTTGTTTCGTGCCTCGCGATTTAGTGTGTCGTCGATCACGAGCCAATCACGAAGCGTCTTACAAGAGTTATCGGTCCACGTGGCTGGTGTGACGCCTTTCACGAACCAATCACGAAGCGTCTTACAATAGTTATCGGTCCACGTGGCTGGTGTGACGCCTTTCACGAACCAATCACGAAGAGTCTTACAAGAGTTATCGGTCCACGTGGCTGATGTGACGCCTATCACGAACCAATTACGAAGCTTTCAAGAGTTATCGGTCCACGTGGCTGGTGTGACGCCTATCACAAACCAATCCTGAAACGTGTCACAAGAGCTATAGGCCCACGTGACTGACTGCTGTGTCACCAATCACGAGCCAATCATGAAGCATGTTACAACGAGTTATGCGTCCAACTAGGATAAGTGAAAACTAAACGCTACACCGGGACAACCACAAGCCCCCACCAATGAGTGTTCTACTAGGGAACAAACTTCGTTGTACAGGGTGACACAAAAAAAACAGAGCTCATAAAAAGTTGAATAATTTCCACAATACTCAAGTAATCCTGTTATTTGTTTCAGATTCATTAAGAAGACGGATTGATCTAAGAGTCTACCACGTGTGAGCTTCGAGATGCCTTGGACTACAGAGCAAAAGACATTTGCAGTTGTTGGAACATATCTTTGAGCGGCTGTAGAACAAAGAGTTTTTGTGGTATAGAATTGAGATTTTGCAGATGTTGGCTACATAGGTTGTACATAATTCCATAGAATTTTTGTTTCAAACTGAATAAAATTTCAGGAGTTATAAGACTTTTAGTGAGCTCTGTTTTTTTTTGTGTCACTCTGTACGCTAACGTTCACTAGAGTCCTCCACATACATTTTATCTCCACAACATTCACGAACTTTCTTCAATTTACTCGCTTGCAGAACAGAGCCTGTTTCTAATCATTGCAAATGGGGGCGTTCGACGCCATGGAATTTAATATGGTGCGGAAAACAGATGGAGCAGCGGCGTACAAGATCGATGATGGTGGAACTGATGAAAGGGGAAGAAAAGTGAGATTGAATCAGCGCGTACAAGGTTGAAAATGGATGATCTGAAGAAAGGGGAAGGAAAGTGAGATAAGCACCACGTACAAGATTGATAATGAAGGAACTGATGAAAGGGAAAGAAAAGTGAGATGAAAGCAGCACGTACAAGTTTAATGATGGAGGAACTGATGAAAGGGGAAGAAAAGTGAGATGTATGAGTATGAGAATCAAGCCACTGCCTTCACATAAGACAAGTCGTCGTCCCAGCTGATGCGTAAAGAAACTTTGCAAGATTTTTCGTGCGCGTCAAACACGAATGTTTGTTGGTGAGAGGATGGATGATTTATTGAAACCAAACGCGTTACAGTCATAAACTTGTCATGCATCACGAATTGAATTGAACATAGTGATGATAAACTTTGGTTGAGAGATAATATTAAATCGCTGTTGCACAGAGGAGAATAACCATCACAGGAAGCTGGTTCATAACTTGCGTGTTTTGAGACCATTCATTTTGGTACAGGTTTTTGAAAATGCTTCAATTTTTTGCAGATTCAAAATGGCCAAATTCAGTATATTTCTTTTAATATATACGTTCGAATACTATATTTATAGCACATACAGATGAAGCTTTGACACTTTTGGCAGTAAATTAAATGAGCAATTTAATCCATGGCAATTAAACTGGTCAGAAAAAAATCATTACAACCAACACCGTCAAAAAACAGCGTTTACGGGAAACAGTCGATATGGCAACCAATATCAATAAAGTTTTTCCATGGCAACCAATATCAATATCCATTTTCCAAAGTAACCAATAACAAGAAAAAGTTTTCATGACAACCAATAACGAGAGCCGGTATCATAGCAACGACCTGTCACATGTCACTCGCCCAAGAAGGTCAAAAGTCTTCACACTTAGCAACACATTTATACGCCTTATTATAAGTTGCACGATTGGAATCGCTTTAGTTCTTACCACTGAATATCTTACAAAAAATGCATAGAAAAGCCATAAAGAATTCATACAAAGCAACCACACGTTATACACCACAACTCCGGTGCCCCCGCAACCTGGGCGCCAACAACGTCAACTTCCCTCCGACTTTATACAGAATTCCAGAGCTAATAAACTAATAATTTTCTTAAAGTAATATAAAAAATATTTGTTCACTAATACTCTTTGTTGTCTCTGGCGTGAATCTTTGCTTCACGTCATGAACACAAGTAAACGGGAGAGCCGAGGTGTGATCACACGGCGTTTTAATGCATGCCTTAAATCCAACGATGTATGAACCAATGGAGTGTTGAACGAATAGGTGTAAACTAGTGTCTTGTAAATCCATGACTCTAAAATCATGACCTGTGTAACTTTTGCGTAACACCATGGCATGTATAACTGTTGCTTGAAACCATGGCATGTACAACTGTTGCGTGAAACCATATATAGCATGCAACAACTCTTGCGTAACATTATGGCATGTACAACTATAGCAGACAGGCCACTTTTGTGTCCATCGACCCCTGTTGTTACCATCAAACCCCCCAGGCAACGCGCGGCGCTGTTGCCTATACAGAAATTGTGTCCAACACAAGGAGGAGACGCGGGATATTATTTACGAAAGGGGTTTCTGTGAACACAGCTGATGTCGCAGAGACGTTTGTTGATTTTGACAGTGTAATAAAATACGCATCGAAATTGAGAAAACTTCACACACAGAACAGTATCATGTGTCAAGTCACAGGTAGAGAGATAGATGAACACTTTAAACTCTTCCGATATCAACACGAACATCAACTTAGATGCAACTTCCATGTCAACACTACCGGCTTCGATCACATTTTCTTGTTGAATCTACCATCACCGACGAGAGTTCGTCCATGCACAAAAGGTACTCTCAGTACCACCAGACGCTCGTAGTTGCTCTTCCACATGAGGAAGACCCAATACAAACTAAATAATATTATTTTCCCTTGACTTGCGTGGGATATTACCACGATATGCGCGAGAAATTTCCATAGGATGCGCGTGACTCACGATAAGCGCATTTTTCTATGGTTTGCTAGGGATATTCTCAAAATATGCGAAGTATATTTTCACGTATGCGCGGAATAATCGCACGATATACGTGGAAAATTTTTCACAATATGCATGGGATGTTAGTCATTTTACCACGGAATGCGTGGTATACTTCCGCGGTATGCAAGGCGTATTTTCACGAGATGCATTAAATTCGCACATGATGAGTGGACTTCCCTAATTGTGATGGGAATATCCTGAGTCCTCACATTGTTTGAAAAACATCCTCATATTGTTATGCCTCAGCGTGCGAGGGAATATGAAGACAAGAGCGTTGCACCTCAACAGCAGCGAGTATTCAAACTGCACCCCAATGGAAACAACGTCCAAGCCATAGAAATTTATGTATTTTCTAGTATGCCGCTGGAACTAGCGTTAGCCGTTCCAGAGTGCGCTCTCATGGGTGGATCTTAGAGCCACAGCCTCCACACGCATCACACTACACCGCAGTATACAACACCACAGGACACCATCAGCAGCACATCAGCACAAAAAAGTAAGGTTAGTGAGAAGTTTGAATGCAAAGTAACCTAAAATGTGCATGATCATGAACTACAAAACGCGTTCCAGCCAGCCTCCTGATACGTTTTGCCTGGACACATAGACGCTTTCCAGTGCAAATCAGTTACAAACATTTCTTACTGGCTGCGCTTTTGCAATTTCTCTCTCCAAGAGACGTACGTTGCCCACTGAAAACGTTCACAATGTTATTAATTCCACCGAAGTTATCCCGTGCTCCAAAACTGAACACGCGTCACCCTAGCGACGTTCCATGAAACTACATGTTTTTTTATTCATGTCAACCGTGCTGGTTTGCCGACGTATGTCAACCTGTGTCGACCCTTGCCAGCGTCCACAAACTTGTGGCAAACACTGGCGACGTCAGCCAACTTGTGGCGTTGGTCTACTGATGGCGCTTCATGTGGAGCGCGAGGCGGTCTACTGATGGCGCTTCATGTGGAGCGCGAGGTGGTCTACTGATGGCGCTTCATGTGGAGCGCAAGGTCTACTGATGGCGCTTCATATGGAGCGCGAGGTCTACTGATGGCGCTTCATATGGAGCGCAAGGTCTACTGATGGCGCTTCATATGGAGCGCAAGATGATCGGAGCGGGAGAAGCAGCGGGCGCAGTGTCGGCACTTGAAGGGCTTAGCGCCCGTGTGCTTGCGGTAGTGGCGCGTGAGCTCGTCAGAGCGCGCGAACCTCCACGTGCAGCCGTCCCATGAGCAGCGGTACGGCTTTTCTCCTGGAATAAAAATGACAGGAAGTTTAGATAATGGAATGTTGGTATTGCGTAGCTTAATTATTTGTAATATTATGAACAAATTAATAAAGATTTAATCAATAATCGATCATTCTTAATCAAAGATTCAATAAGTTTTGACCACGAGCAGCGGTACGGCTTTCCTCCTGAAATGCAAACGACATGAGCGTTAGTGTCTTATATTAACATTTTGAACTTTAGCGTCTAATAATGAAATATTAATATTGCGAAGTTTAATTATTCGAAATATTATAAATTTATTAAAAAAAGGTTGCCCTTATTTATCAATAAGTTGACTTTACGAGCAGCGGTGTACGGATTTTCACCTGAAATACAATCGGAAGAAGCGTGAGTGTGGCGTACAATATTATTATATATATTAAAATAATCAACAATAGTTGCATGTATTTAACAATAAATTCGCTACGAGCAGCGGCACGGCTCCTTTCCTGCAAAAAAAAAAAAAACATTGGCATCAACAGAAGCAGTTATTTTGGTATGGGGCGAAAGGAAAACAAATGTGCTGGTTAAAGAACGTGTTAGTTAGTTTTCAAATGGTACTCTTAATATGTTTTACATGATGACCAAGTTCAGCTGTGTTTGCAGGACTGGATGTGTGTCAATAGATGCTTGGGTGGTCACTAGCATTACTTACCTATTAGTACGAGTCAGACCTTTACGAGTACGAGTTTTACCTTTAGTAAGAATACGAGTCAGACTTCAACTAACATGGTCTCAAAAGCAGACATTCCTGCTCTGTCGCGGTTCTCTGGCAATTTTATGTCGGCTCCAGGGTCTAAGCATCCCTGCTCTGAATTTCATCTGGTTTCCAACCAATAAACCAGTACCCGTAGCATGTTCCCTTCAGCACCTATGTTTCCCATATCGCCTAGTTCCTAAGACATTAATTGCGTTTTACCCATATAACCTATATAGTTACCCATAACCTAAGATGTGAATTGCGTGTTACCCATATAACCTATATAGTTACCCATAACCTAAGACATGAATTGCGTTTTACCATAGCACCGAATCGAAAATGACCAGACATTTTTAGAATCGAAATTAGAATTGCCTACGGTTTCCCCAGGATTTTTAATCCACCTACGGCTTTTTCACCAATATAAGCCCTAACTGAGCTAATTCGAAAATATTCAATTAATGAATACGTTAGCTCCACTATATTAAGGTGCAATATTTAGGTCCAGTATGTAATATTTAATTAGGACCAATTTACGATAGACATCATTTGACGTAAAACGCTGTAAATAGAAACTTGTTTTGTGACGCAAGGCAGCGCGATGCAAAGTGTAGTCCATCAAATTCGTGGCAACTCAAAAATGCGAGTCGCAGCTGCGACAACAGCTGAAGCAGCTGCAGCTTTATGGCCACCGAGGCTTCAATCTGCATCGCATTACAGCTGCGGCAGCAACAACAGCGGTAACAAGAGCTGTCGCAACAACAGCAGCAGCGGCAACAGCAGCGGTAACAAGAGTTGTCGCAACAACAGCGGTAACAAGAGCTGTCGCAACAACAACAGCAGCAGCGGCAACAATATCAGCGACACGGGAGGACGGCAGCAACATCTGCTCTGGCGACAGCTGTGGCGCTGCAGCTGCGTATAGCTGCGATATTAAGACCAGTGACTTTGAGATATCGTTGGTGCTGCGATACTGAAAATAACAGCGATATTAGTGCGATGATACTGCCAGCTACTATCGTATCTGTTGTATCAGCTATATACGCAGCTACACGTCTGCTAGAGCTGCAAAAGAGCTGCTACGTTTCTTGCAGCAGAATTTTTTACTACTGCAGCAAAAACATGTGCTGCTTCTCTTACATCTGCTGCAGCCGTTAGACCTTATAGAGCTGTTATATCCGTTGTTGCTGCAACATCTGTTGCTGATGTTACATCTGCTATTGTTCTTGAATCTAACGTTGCTGTCGCAATTGCTTGAGCTGAAAAGCAGCTTTCACACAGGGCGGCAAATAACGCGCGCGTTAAAAATACCGCGGCAGTTTTTACCGCGCTATCTTTCACACGAGGCGATTTTTACCGCTGGAATCTATCAGTCTTGCAGTGCTCTATGCACCATCAGTCCATCTCTATGTTTATGTAATAATATTTCTATATGAAAATATATCTCTATTTGAGAATAATGTAAATATATCTCCTTGGAAATACCTATATATTTTATGGAAAATATAGGTATCTTTTATGAAATATATCTCTATCAATTTATAGAAATATATATTTATCATTGTATATCTTTATGTTTATGTAACAATATGTATGTAACAATGTTTATGTAACAATATTTATGTACCGATATTTATGTAACAATATCAGTCTATAATCTATCAGTCTTGCAGTGCTGTTTACTATATGCACCTAAAATACGGTCCCACTGTCTGCTAATATGAGGCGTCAAAAACCGCCCAGTGTGATAGATTACATTGAACACCATTGCAAGCTAAACTGTCGCGGCCAGGGTTGAATTAATTGAATTAATTCAACCCTGGTCGCGGCAAATCTACCGCCGCAGTTTTAGCGCGACACACAGGGGCGTCAGGCGTCAAATTCTACGCCGCAGTAAAAGCCGTCGTGTGTGAACAGCAGTGCACATTTCGTATGTCCGCTCAGGTTCAGCGGTAAATACCGTCGGACGCTGGCGGTATTTGCTGCCCTGTGTGAAAGGGACCTTACATCTGTTGTAAATGCGAAACTTGTGTAAAACTGCCGCTACATACGCTGCTGCTGCTGCTTCATTTTCTGCTACATCCGCCGCTGCTGCTGCTGCTACATCTGCTGCTGCTGCTACATCTGCTGCCACTGCTACATCTGCTGCCGCTGCTACATCTGCTGCTGCTACATGTGCTGCTGCTACATCTGCTACTGCCACATCTGCTGCTGCTACATCTGCTGCTGCTACATCTGCTGCTGCTACATCTGCTGCTGCT
>NW_025934068.1:0-13410 GCF_000764305.2 Hyalella azteca | reverse complement strand
CCACCTCGCGGTGGCATGTGCCACCTCGCAGTGGCATGCGCCACCTCGCAGTGGCATGCTCCACCTCGCAGTGGCATGCTCCACCTCGCAGTGGCATGCGCCACCTCGCAGTGGCATGCTTCACCTCGCAGTGGCATGTTCCACCTCGCAGTGGCATGCTCCACCTCGCAGTGGCATGCGCCACCTCGCAGTGGCATGCACTACCTCGCAGTGGCATGCGCCACCTCATGTTACACATGAAGCCACAACGTTGCAATGTTGAACTAACAATATTATAATTTTGTAGCTTTTCATTTTAATTCCCAACCGTAAATATTATTCCAGTTTTAAACTCCCGACGTTTCATTTCTAAACTTGACGCAACAATCAAATGTTTGAATTAAAATACAATAAAAAATATTAAGCTTTCCATTCCGTTAAGTATCTTTCCAAATATTAACTCAGTATTGCTAATATGATCCAAAATTTCTTTCTTAAGAACCCTGAACCAAAATGTTCCCATTATAAACCTTAATTTCCCAATTGTAAAGAAATAGTTCGTATCATGGAAACGATTGTTCCCATTCTCCCGGCTATTTCTTCGCTAATATTTGTTGAATTTAGTCATTTTCTTAAATTGCATCAACAATCAAAATTGATTGACGCCACAGACTTGCAAGTTTGTGCCAATTGTGCGGCAATCTAAGCTTGACTATCAGTAATCCTTCTTGGAAACCGTTAATCCAGAGTTAGCAATTAGCAGTCCCTGTCCGGCAATTGGAAATCCTGGCCTAGCAATCGGCAATCACTTCGGCAATTAGAAATTCAGGCCCGAAAATTGACAATCCAGACCCGAACATCGGCAATTCATGTCCGAACATCGGCAATTCATGTCCGGCAATCGGCAATCTAGGCCTGAAAATCGGAAATACATGTATGGCAATCGGCAATTTAGGCCCGTCAATCGGAAATCCATGTCCGGTAATCGGCAATCCCCCCGGTCTCCGTAGCCCCGGCATTTGGGGGTGGAGGGGCTGGGGTCAAATTAAGCCTAAGCCATAAATTCATGAAGACAAACGACGAAAAATTCCGCCGAGACCGTGATTTCTGACGCGGGGACGATGGCCTCTGATGTGACCTGGCCTCTGATGTGACCTGGCCTCTGATGTGGCCTGGCCTCTGATGTGACCTGGCCTCTGATGTGACCTGGCCTCTGATGTGACCTGGCCTCTGATGTGACCTGGCCTCTGATGCGGCCGTAGAGATTTGTGATGTGGCCTTCGGGCCCTCTGATATGGCTTTGCGCCCTTCTAATGTGGTCTTCGGGCCATGTAATGTGGTCTTCGGACCCTGTAATGTGGTCTTCGGGCCCTGTAATGTGGTCTTCGGGCCCTGTAATGTGGTCTTCGGGCCCTGTAATGTGGCCTTCGGGCCCTGTTATGTGGTCTTCGGACCCTGTAATGTGGTCTTCGGGCCATGTAATGTGGTCTTCGGACCCTGTTATGTGGTCTTCGGGCCCTGTAATGTGGTCTTCGGGCCATGTAATGTGGTCTTCGGACCCTGTAATGTGGTCTTCGGGCCATGTAATGTGGTCTTCGGGCCCTCTGATGTGGCCTTCTTTCCGCTGATAGGATAAGAGGGCCTCTGATATCACCTTCGGGCCCACTGATGTGGCCTCCTGGCCCTCTGAAATGGATTATGGTACTTTCATTTGGCCTTAGGGCAATTTAATGTGGCCTTCGGCCTCTTTGATGTGGTCGTCTAGCCTGTGATGTGGTTTCCGGGCCTCCGATGCACTCTTCGGGCCCATACGGGTTCATATTTACAAATTATTTATACGTGCAGAGCTATTGTGTTGCCTATTGTTAAAGTGTCAGCATTTTCGCTGTGCTTCGCTTTAACAGTTCGTTTTAACAGGTGCGGTAAATGAGATCCTCAGCGACGTAAAACTTTCAGTTATATCCGCCGCTGTTATCATTACTGGCTAAACGAGCCGCTATAATCATTGCTGGCTAAACGTGGCGCTGTTATCATTGCCGGCGTTGTGCTGGTATTGTTATCCTTAACAGAATTGCTTGTGTTCCTCATTATCGTTACCGTTTTCCCTTTAACAACCAAAATTATTCCTTATATTATTTTCATTTTGCGTTGGGGCGCAAACTCTTCGGAGGGTCACGCGGGGAAAAGCGCCCCAAAGGGGGGGACTGATGGTGAACACCTCGAAGGGGAGGGGGAAAGTGATGGGGGATACGTGGGGAGGGGATTGAAAAAAAGATCACCCGAAGCAAACTTGAGTAAAATGGAGCAAAGTTTGGCGGGTTACAAGTTCGAGGATCTAACTTATCCCACCCCCCTACCCCCACCAGCACCTAACTTGCCCCCTAACTTAAAATGAACTTGAGGCTCATAAAGCGTCCATGCGGCGCTAAACTTTGCAACGTAAGATACAATTCCGGCCAACTGATAACGCCAGCCGGTGCTGATAACGACCAGCCGGCGGTGATAACGCGCAACCTGTAATTACAACCTGAGCGTAAGTGCGTATCGAGTATAAGAATTCGAGACGCTAATTTCGGTGCTGTAACTTTCATTATAGCAGATGGTATAGTTGTTGCGTGCATGTCTTGGTACAGACTCGTCTATACAGACTCGGTAACTGCAAAAAAAGGGAAAAATCGTAAATATGCGTCAAAATAGGAAGAAATTTGTTAACTTTTTAAACAGAAGTGTTCAAAGGAACGAAAAATGCACGCTACCGTGGCTGCATTACCTTGAACGCCTGAGATTAAGTCGTCGTGAGTGGACACTTCGCTTACGGTGCGTTACGCGCGGCCGCCCTTAACACGCCTATAAAACAACCTTGATTATTTACGGGCATAAAAACAACCCCCTTTATAACTCATCGCTGTCGTTATGAATGAACTTTTCGTAGTGCAGCGGCTCGCGTAATAAAAATAGTAACAGGACACAGAATTGCTCCGATTTCTTTGAAATTCACCAAAAAATGAAGAAAACAATTAAAAAAACGCGATGCAAATGGCTTAAAAAGTTGAGGGCGAGATGAGTGACGGCCGAGGAGCCAATTTAGTGAGTGGAGGCGAGGGATAAATACGCGTTACTGCTTATGAGGCGCGCGCTGTGAGGGTGTCTGGTGAGGGTAGAGAGGGGAGTGGTGGGGTGAGGTAGAGAGGGAAGTTGGGGTGGAAGGTGAGGTAGAGAGGGAAGTATGGGGCAGAAAGTGAATTAAAGAGGAAAGTAGGGGGAATGAGGTAAGGTAGAGAGGGGAGTAGGGGGCAGAAGGTGAATTAAAGAGGAAAGTAGGGGGAATGAGGTAACTTAGAGAGGGAAGAAGGGGGAATGAGGTAACTTAGAGAGGAGAGTAGGGGTAAAAGATGAGTTAAAGAAAGTGGGAGGCAGAAGTTGAGTTAAAGAGGAATTTCGAGGATAGGAGGTGAATTAAAAGATGAGAGGTGTCGAAAGCAATGAAAGTGACAAGAAAAGCTTGAAAGAAGAACAGATACGATAAGATGGATTAGACATGAGAGAATATATGGCTGAGAGGTGGATTAGACATGGGAGTATATATGGCCGAGAGGTGGACTAGACATGGGAGTATATATGGCTGAGAGGTGGATTAGACATGGGAGTATATATGGCTGAGAGATGAATTAGACATGGGAGTAAATATGGCTGAGAGGTGGATTAGACATGGGAGTATATATGACTGAGAGGTGGATTAGAGAGAGGAACAATTCTGAGAGGGAGCAGACAGTAGAGTGGGAAGAAGTTCAATTCCCCTCTCAGACAGCCCCAATTGTTCCCTCGGAAGCGGCAAATTCAAACAATTAATGGGGAATTTCCCAAAGGGGTTATAGCCCTCCCCCTTCATACCCCACCCACTCAGAAATACACGGGAAAAACAACCATTCCCTGAACATTCCCTAAGTAAAATGCTAGGAAGATACGATGTGTAAAATGATACATTTTTCAATGACAGTTATACGGTAAATACAGTGAAATATTAATGATATTTCTCCAGGCAAATTAAAAAATTAAATCCGTTGAAATAGCGATAGATCAACGTTATTTATACGTTTTATAAAATATTTTTTTATTCTTATTATTTGATTCTAACAATTTTTTGTAAACAACTCGTGTGGTCAACTTGTATGTCTAATAACGTTTAATCAAAGTTATTTCAATGTTAAATGCCTGGTGGGTAAGTTAAAATTAAATAAATAGCATTAATAAATATGGAATATTAATTGGTGGAGTTGGAATAAAGGAAAAAGTGTGGGGAAGAATGTGCGAGCGGGGAGGGGAGATAGGGGGATAACAAATGGAGTTAGGGACACGTTTTCCCCGTGAATCATTCCCCTCAACCCCCCGGCGGGGAAGTCTTGATCAGGGGAAGGCGTAGGGAATGTCTAGTTCGGGCATGTTGGAGTAAAAGGGGAATGTGAAAAGGGGAGAGCGCAAGAGGAATGGGGGAAATGACAGGAAGCATATGAAAGGGTCAAGTTAAAGAGGGAAATGGGAAGGGAAAAGTGAAAGGAGAAAGTAACAGTGGAAAGTGAAATGGAAAAAATAAAACGGGGAAAAATAAAAGGGGAAACGTAAGAGGAAAATAAAAAATAAAGATGAATGTGAAAGGAAAGATTGGAACGGAAAATTGAAACAGGACAGTGGAAAAAAATTGTGTTAAAAAGAGAAAACGACAAACAAAGAAGTGGAAAATGAGGGAACTGAGGGGAAGAAGTGAGGGATGAAATGCAAAACACGGCTGAGGTTAAAGTTAGTTCCTAGCAACTAACAACACGCGTGGTGAGTTGTGGGGTTGACAGGAAAAAGAAGTGAAGGAAATGAAAAAATCGCAAGAAATAGCAATTTTTGCGTGCGGTTCTCTTGTATTCCCCTCTTACTCCCCTCGCTGTCCACTGCTCCACGTTTCTTCCCACTATTCCCATTGCCTCCCCTTATTCCCTTCACTCCCCTTATTCCCCTTGCTTCCTCTTATTCCCCTTGCCTCTCCTTATTCCCCTTCCTCCACTTATTCCCCTTGTTCCCCTTATTCATTTCACTCCCCTTATTCCCTTCACTCACCTTATTCCCTTCACTCCTCTCATTCCCCTTCACTCCCCTTATTCCCCTTGTTCCCCTTATTCATTTCACTCCTCTTATTCCCTTCACTCTTCTCACTCCCCTTACTCCCCTTCACTCCCCTTATTTCCTTTCACTCCTCTTATTCGCTTCATGCTCCCCTCACTCCCTTCACTCCCCTCGCTGCTCAGTGTTGCCAGACGGCGGTGCTCAGGTTTAACGGCGTCGCGTTTAGGTTTTCCCGCTAGAAACGCAGGACGGAATTACCGCCACTTGTGAGAACAGCGTCGTGAGAACAGCGCCGTGAGAACAGCGTCGTGAGAACAGCGTCGTGAGAACAGCGTCGTGAGAACAGCGATATGATTGTAATGGGAAGGAAAAGGGGAGTCAACTAATGGGTGGAACTTCTTCTCATCAAAAATAATCTCCCGAACATCGCCTGCTTAACCTGCTGACCATTCTTAACCATTATTATTAATATTAACCTGTCCATTATTAATGACATTAATATTTATTATAAAATAAGTAAAATAAGTGTGTGTATAAAATAATAAGCTCACTATGGCAATATAAAATAAGAAACTAAGTTAATATTTCAGTTCACTGACCGGTATGAGTTCTCTGATGAGCTTTGAGATGCGAGGACTTGGTGTAGACTTTCTTGCAGCCTGAGAAGGAGCATTTGTGTATCCTTCGTTTGGCGTCAGGACTGCTGTCAGCGGACCTCACTGATGTCAGGGATCTGCTGACGTGGCATAGAGCGTTGCTGCTGTCACTGTTAGTGTTGATGCTGACGCCAGTGATAGTGCGGCTGGCGATGGTGTTGTTATGAGCCCCAATCGACGGGGACTGAGACCGCTTGAGGGGAAGAGTGAGGGAGATGATATTCGAGAGGGAAGTGGAGCCCGCTCGAGACGAGGGATGTAGTTTGATGAGGGCAGGTGTCGCGAGGGGGGACGTCTCGGGGGATGAAGGGGGAGTGAGGGGGCTGATATTGGGGGTAGATTTAGCGCTAAATAATTTATGGGTGGCGGTGAAAATCCTCCCGACCGTTTGGGGGTGAGTGTTTCGACGCGCGTTTGTCGGCCTTTCTGAACCATCGCGGTGCACAAACGTGTCCCTGATCGCCGTGTCGGAACCACCCCACGAGATGAGGGTACCTGGGGACAGCTCGCTCTTGATGGTGACGTGTCTGCTCTCTAAATCCCCATCCAGGGATGTGAGTGACGTTGAGGAACTAGCCGATGACAAGGACACAGAGTCTAAGGACCGTTCAGACCCGCTACAATCGTCAACCGAAGCCCCCATCTTGTCCTCATAGTCCAGCGGCTCCGACTTGATAGACCCGAACAGTTGCTCCTGCTTCGTCACTCCGAGTCCCAAGCTATCGTAGTCAATGGGTTCACACTTAATGGTGATGTCACCATCCATGGGCTCGAGCTTCACGCTAACCAAACTAAGGGCATCACAGTCAGAGGAAATGCCGTGGCGCAGACTAGCGACACTAGAACTAATTTGTCTCAGGCAACTCATGCTACTACTAGCCACGATCCTAGAGGCATTCGAGGCGACGTTTTTACTTCTTTTTGGTTTACTAGCGTTGATGAAGCTATTGCTATTTGAGTTCCTAGAGGAGTTATGGGGATTAGCGTTGTCGTCCACCAACGTCAGCCACGGCACCTCCAGGTCCGACAACTTGTTTCTGCTGCCCGAGACCGGACCGCCTCCCTTCCCTCTGGGCTCATCCTTCAGGTAGCGCTCCATCTCGTAGCAGTTCTGCGGAGTAAAAATAAGAACTTGAGAGAAGAACATGGGGCAGTTCTGCAGGAGAAACACTAAGGGCCCTGCAACACTAAGGGCCCAGGGACACTAAGGGCCCGGGAAAACCAAGGACCCAGGAAAACAAAGGACCCAGGAAAACAAAGGACCCAGGAACACTAAGGGCCCAGGAACACCAAGGGCCCAGGAACACCAAGGGCCCAGGAACACTAAGGGTCCAGGAACACTAAGGGCCCAGCAACACCAAGGGCCCAGTAACACTAAGGGCCCAGGAACACTAAGGGCCAGGGAACACTGAGGGCCCAGGTACACTAAGGGCCCAGGAACACTAATGGCCCAGCAACACTAAGGGCCCGGGAACACTAAGGACCCAGGAACACTAAGGGCCCAGGTACACTAAGGGCCCAGGAACACTAATGGCCCAGGAACACTAATGGCCCAGCAACACTAAGGGCCCAAGAACACTAAGGGCCCAGGAACACTAAGGGCCCAGGTACACTAAGGGCCCAGGAACACTAATGGCCCAACAACACTAAGGGCCCGGGAACACTAAGGGCCCAGGAACACTAAGGGCAGGTGAGGGGCGCCGCGGGGTCCAGACGCGCCTTGAATTTCAAGCGCTGAGGGGAGAGTGAGGGGAGGAGTGAGGGAAGGGGAGGGGGGAGGGGAAGCGAATAGAAGAATGGGGGGATTTATAAGAGGAGGAATAATAAAGATGGCACCACGCGAGCCTGAATACCGAGTGAGGGGGGCTACGCTCCCCCTCCCTCCCCTTGCGCCCCAGGACAACCCCCCTCTACACCCCTCAGGGATTAACGTGACCACAAATCATGGAGGCATGCAATAGGATGCACGGTTTCTTTACCCTAACATACATCATTTTACCCTAGAATACGTATCCTTTTCCAAGAGTGCATATATATCGTTACTCTAAATTGAATCCTTAAACCCAATACTTCATATCTTTGATCTAGATTCTAGAATGTATCCTACTTCCTTAGACGTCATATCGCTACATAGAATGTATTGTTTTACCCTATGTTTCGTATATTTAGAAAAGATTTCATATATTTATCCTAGACTGCATATCTTTACCCTAGACCTCATATATTTACCCTAGACTGCATATCTTTACCCTAGACTTCATATATTTACCCTAGACTGCATATCTTTACCATAGACTGCATATCTCTCCCCTAGACTGCATATTTTCACCCTAGACTGCATATCTTTACCCTAGACTGCATATCTCTCCCCTAGACTGCATATTTTCACCCTAGACTGCATATCTTTACCCTAGGCTGCATATCTTTACCCTAGACTGCATATTTTTACCCTAGAATGCCTTTTTCACCATATCACGCATTTTAATTACTCCCTCCCATCCCCTGACCCCCACGAAGGCCGTCCTCCCCTAAGCATATCGTCCGGAAACGCGCGGCACTGAAAGTTTATTCCAGACGACTACTTACGGAGTTACGGTCGCCGTAACTAACTACTTAACGAGCTAAGGTGGACGTAACTAAGTTGAAAGTTTGAGCGCACGCTAAGTGTTGAACCAATTTCCGCACTGGATGTGAAGAAAGATGAAAGATAGTGCAGATAGTGTGGAGAAAATGGTGCAGATAGTGTAGAGGGAGAAGATGGTGTAGAGGAAGAAGATGGTACAGAAGAAGATGGTGTAGAGGGAGAAGATAGTGCAGATGATGTGCCTTGTACACTGGCCAGTGGTTGTGAAATAGTTTTATAATTTGTGCTGTGTCAGAGTTCTTGGTGCATTTATTCAATTGTTAGTTACTTTGAAACAATCTGCAGGCTTTCCTTATGCTCGGTCTGACCAGCTAATTCAAGAAGCGTTTTCCCGCCCTATCCTGAGTTATTTTCTTCGCACGTTCACATTGAATATGGTAAGTACATGTTCCTTGCCGCCAACTTCTAAGGAGTATGGCGAAGTGTTGAGCCAGGACGAAGAGGAGAAATTCATCGAGGAGAATTTGAAATACATTAGCAAATTCTCAACAAATGTTAAGAATGTTGAACATAGATTGCCGATGTCGTAAAAAAACTCGGTTACAGGAATTTCATGACGTGTGATTTCCCTTTTTAAGCTTAGGTGTGATTAGTGGCTCGACGACGACACATAAGCGAGCAGGCAGAATGACTGTGGAAACTGTCCATGAACGATGCGGAGCGGTGCCCGAAAAAACCTGCTGGTAGAGTTATCCTACCATGTGAGAAGAACGGTCTCGGTGAACGAAAAGACGTGCTGGTAGAGTAGTCAACCACGTGAGAAGAACAGTCCCAGCGAACGAAAAGGCGTGCTGGTAGAGTTAATAACAATGTGATAAGAACAGTCCCAGCGAAGAAGAGTGCGAGGACGAGAAGAGTTTCGCCAGTGAAGAAGTGAGTTATACTCAGTGTGGAGAGAACAGCAGCTCGTCAGTAGAAGAGATTGTATTGAAGAAGAAAAGGAACGTCAAGAGGTAGAATGCTGATCATGTGAAATCCCAAGGTAAATTTGGTGAATGATTGAGTGTTTTGGCAAGATTAGATAGTCGCAAGGTGCCACCAATAGTGATTTTGACGCGGATTTTTAGCCACATTTGAAGGCATATCTGCATGAGTCGCTTCGCAACCTTCCGCGAGAACGACTTCAGAGGCGACAGAGACATGTGGATCGGTCAGCTCGAGTTGAATCTAAAGGGCGAGATATTGGAAGCATTCAATTCAATTAGAAAAGTGGACGACTCCTACACCGATGTCAAGAGGAAACCATGCTATGGGGATGAAGACATAAGAGTTGCGCCGCGAGAAGAACGAAACGAATACATCTATCAACGAACGAACTACATTTACATCAACGAACTAACCGATTCATCTATTCTGTAGTCGTCTTGAGCGCTTTGTACCGGCTAGCTTATCAGCGACGCAAGGTAAACCAAAGTAGACGCTGATTGACAAATTCACGAAATGCATCCCCAATAACTTCAAGGAGGCCTTGAAATCGCAAAAAGTTCAAATTTCAATTTGCCACAGCATGAAAGGTGAAATGTTCACGCGAGAAGTCGTCAAGAAGTGTGCGTGTCATTTCGACATCAAGAGTGCGAAAGTAGCCAAAAATGACAAACGCTGCCAGAAACAACTTGAATCAGACTTAGAAAAGCGATGCATGTGTGCATCGCTGATCGACCAGAGTTGGTTCCTAGCGGGGATTTGAGATCAGCAAGACCAGCACCTCAGTACGCAATTTCATCGCATAGTAACCTGTAGAGCCCAAAGTATGGAATAAAAGCCGAATTTAAGCTTGTTCACCTTGTGCTCCAGAACGTGGCGATTTCGCTTGCGGTTACTCCGGTCGCATTGGTCATTACGCTCGCGATTGCAGAAGATTGAGCGGAGAGTGTTTTATTTGGGGCTCTTCTGACCTTACGTACGACAGTGCCCTGCGTACAGACCATGTGGATCCAGAAGTGGAGAACTTACTTAGAACTAAATGTAATGATGATTATATTGACGAAGCGTTGGATTATATTGAGAATCTATCCGTTGGTAGCTTAAATTTGTGTCGTATAGAGTCACGCGTTTGCAAGGCCTTGTTCCCGAAAATCCGAATGTGCACAAGTCTACCTTGGAATTTAAGGTATATTAAGTCATGATGTTTTGTCAATTTTATCTTGTTGTTCTTGAATAAAGTATATCGCTAATTATAATGTGGTAGTTGAATAGGTTAAGCTCTAACGAAGTTTCAAATCCTGTTAACCCGTGTGATAAGTATTAATGAACGTGTTAATTAGGATCGTATCTGTGTTGTAAAAATAAGTTAACACTTTTGTAATAAGTTTCCCTTATTTTTAAGTGCAATGTGCCCATTACACTTGTTAGAAGGCAATATGTATGGGATACTAAGCGTTTGCCATTTTTAATATAATGCGAGGCACGAATATTTGTTAAAATAAGGTTCAGTATTCTAAATTTTGTTTTCAATTATATTCTGAAGTTCATCGGAATATTTTTTGTGAACAATTCGATTCCATGCTTGTGGATATGTTTATTTGTTGACTTTAATATT
Source organism: Hyalella azteca (assembly GCF_000764305.2). Taxonomy (NCBI): domain Eukaryota; kingdom Metazoa; phylum Arthropoda; class Malacostraca; order Amphipoda; family Hyalellidae; genus Hyalella; species Hyalella azteca. Next base: position 2,483 of record NW_025934068.1, on the reverse strand, counting down.
AACGATTTGTGTATTTTTATTTGGTACCTAGTTTTAGAAAAGCTTCTAAGCCTAAAATTGGAGTTCAAGTGCCAAGACTGAAGGCCAAATGCGAAGGCTGAAACTTCAAGCACAAGATGGATGCCACGCGCTCAAGTGCCTACGTTTAAGTATTTATTCGTAATGTTTTACAGCCTGTGATTGTTTAATTTATTACGGTATTTGAAAAGTGGTGATATAAAGTTTTACAATTATGATTCATTAGGGATTTTAAACTAATGCGGTCACGCATTGGTTTAAAGTTGGTTTTGAAAGACCCTACAGCTAGTGTGGAGGGAGAAGATGGTGCAGTTGATGTAGAAAAGATGTGCGAAAGTCTACGGTCGATGCTGCTAGCATTTCAGTTGCAGCGCTAAAGTCTACTGTGAATGCTACCAGTATTTCAGTTGTAACGTTTGAGTAAAAACGTGTGAGTATGTAACGTGTGTGTGACGAACGTAACTGTTTTTAAGTTGTTTTGTCATGTTTCCTTCTTTACAGCGCCAGTGGAGGAAGGTCGTAAAACGATTCCAATTTACACAAGCGAAGAATCGAGCGCCGGTCCCACAAGGCGCGCGCTTCGTTTTTGCAACAACACAGCTTTTACAACACTGACTCATTTACGACACATGGCTACTTTACAACACATCCGTGCTGCTGCTGCACGCACCGTGCTGCTGCTGCACGCACCGTGCTGCTGCTGCACGCACCGTGCTGCTGCTGCACGCACCGTGCTGCTGCTGCACGCAAATATCACGCAGGCACGCAAGCATCGACCACGTAATGACACGTCGGGCGCGACGCTGCAGCTGCGCAGGGCACAATTATACGACGGGCACGACGGGGTAGACGGGAATGGATCGACAGGAACGGATAAAATAAACAGACGGGAAGGGACGAATTCAAGAGACAGGAAAGGATAAATTATATACGGTATCAGGGATAATAAGGGATCATAAACTGACGGAATGGACAAAATTTACGGTGTAGACAGGGCTAAATCAACAGACAGACGCTGTAAACTTAACAGACACAAGAGATATGACAGACAGACAGACATGATAGAGACAGACAGACAGACAGACATAACAGACAGACATGACAGGTGGTATATTCGATTGATGGAAAGTTGGTCAATAAATGAGATCAATAATAGCGACCAATGAGCGCTAATGTCGCCACATCACCCCTATACTGGCACCACATCACCCCTCTACTGCCGCCACATCACCCCTCTACTGCTACCACATCACCCCTCTACTGGCACCACATCACCCCTCTACTGCCACCACATCACCCCTCTACTGCCACCACATCACCCCTCTACTGCCACCACATCACCCCTCTACTGCCACCACATCACCCCTCTACTGCCACCACATCACCCCTCACCCACAGCGTGGGTATCGAGGGATGTGTGACGGGAGGGGAAAGGAAGGGGGTTGGGAAAGAAGGGGATGAAGATGGCAGGCAATTTGGAGGTCCCCCCTTCCTGTGAAGGGGGCGCAAAAGGGATAAAAAAAAAAGGGGGCGTTTTTGCGGGCATGTTGAGTGACGGGTGCGGGGGAGGGGAGAGGAGCTTGAAAAGGGGAAACGAGGGGAGGAGGGGGGCTGAAAGTGAGGTAGATGTGCGAAAGTGAGGGTTGGGGGTCAGGAGGGCTGTGGATGTGGTGGGGATAGGGGTGAGAGGGGACGTCTATTAATCGGCGCTCGTGTCTCTTCGAACTGAACGAATGTTTCAAGTTTGGGAGGGGGGGTTGAGGGGGAATGGTTAACTTGGGGGATTTAATATTATATAACTGTTTGGGATAACGGCAATAGAAGGTAATTAACGTGTAATATCATAAGGGTAATAATGGAGTCAAAACCGACGTTGCCGCCAACTGCCGTGCAACATTTATCATCGGTACGGTCATTAGCAGTAGTTCTAACGTTCATTGAGTAACAATGTCAACAGTGTAAACGAACATTACCCTTACGAAGTACGCTCATCATAAAAATATCATTCCGAGATTAAAATATTCCGCGAGATAAAAATATAATTCCCCGAGTTCCGCGAGGTCGCGTTCATAAGTGTATGAGATCCCATTCTAGTGCAGCATTGCATGGGTAAAGCAGGAGTTTTTGGTGACGTGGAGGATGGGAGTTTGGGTCCAAATTTTGTTCGGATTATCATTTTCTCAGCCATTAGTTCTTGTTAACTTGTGCGTTTACTTCCAGTTTAATTATAAATGTATCAGTGATTCCCTGCAATCTTTTTGTACAATTTTCGCAGTGGCGGCGATCCACCGTGGCCTGGGACTACTATGTCCGAAACAAATACCATGGATACCCAGGATACCAAATACGCTGAATACCAAGGATACCCAGGATACCAAATACGCTGAATACCAAGGATACCCAGAATACCAAATACGCTGAATACCAAGGATACCCAAGATACCAAATACGCTGAATACCAAGGA
>NW_025934067.1:0-845 GCF_000764305.2 Hyalella azteca | reverse complement strand
TGATAATATTGGTATCCACAATACTTTGGTAGTCTGCTCATAGACCACCAGCAACCGTGTTTTAAAACTTACATGTCCAGCCGCACGGTCGAAGTGGGTAACTTATATTTTATGAAGATTTGATAAAACCGCAGTAGTTTGAAAAAGTTTGTGATAATGTTTCATCCACAGTGGATCTTAGTTTTCTTCTGAAAACCCACACTGTAATGCATTTTTATTACAACACTTCTCTTTAACTTCACTTCTTGTTTGTTTGTCTGTCTGTCTGTCTGTCTGTCTGTCTGTCTGTCTGTCTGTCTGTCTGCTACAAATCTTATAATCGAAATTCAACACACTTCTACTTATCCTATCAATCTGAAATTTTGCACACTTGCGTAAAGTTGGAGACAATGCATGAATCAAATGACAAAATAACTGATTTTAAGAATTACTTTTTTTTTTTTCAATATTAAAAAAATTGAAAAAATAATTTTCTCAGCTACAAATTTTATAACTGATATATGACACACTTTCACCTGTCCAATTGATCTGAAATTTTGCACACTTGTGTGAAGTCAGAGGCAATGCATGAATCAATTGACAGAATAAATAATTTTGAAAAAAAACTATATATTAAAAATTTTTGAAAAATTACTTTTTTTAATATTCGAAAATAAAATGAGAAATTAATTGTACATCTTTAACATTTGAGACACTGGGTTCTTTAGAAGAGTTGTCTTTAAAAAGTAATTTTTAAGCGTATGTTAAAGTCTATGTGAAGATTGTTGTTATGGCACTAATGGGTGTAATACGAGCAGCCAGCTTGAGGACACCGCTGCAGCTGAATCGGTTATCGTGAGTCTGGC
>NW_025934066.1:0-1611 GCF_000764305.2 Hyalella azteca | reverse complement strand
ACAGACTCTTCGTGAGGGATCACTGTCCGTGGTAGGACCGAGGCTCTTTAATGCCTTGCCAAAAGCGCTGAGAGGAGGGGAGTTCACCCTTGCAACATTCAAGAGACGACTGGACAAGTGGTTGAGAAAGATCCCGGATTGTCCGGTAATGGGAAACTACCATCAGCAAGTGACAAACAACAGCATCTTGCATCAGCTGGCCCAAAGGAGGGCAAATAGACGGAACACGTCCAAAGTTACATCCGACGACGACTCGGAGACAGAGGACGACGAAGGCGGCGCATCAGCGTGACCGGGGACTAGGAAGTCCCGAACTCATCATAAGGTCATAAGGTAAGGTAAGGTCAATTTAGTTGAGGGCAAAATTAAGGTGTTTACAAATTAAATAAGAGCACTTATGGTGCCCTGATATCTGGGCACATACATGTAATTATTCCACAATCAGAACCAAAAACATCTGCAATCATATTGGCAGAAATTTTCTTGGAGTTATAAAAGTCCAAAAAAATGTTACCGCGGGACGAAGAAAAAAACTGGCGCTAAAATATTTTACGTTTCCAAACACATGAGTGTGGTATGACCGATGAAGCGTGACAGCTGCTCGCCCATGCAGAAAATTGTTTCAAAATGCATGAATTTATTACTGTTTTCTTATTCCAAAATGATTCGTTTAACATATTCCCTTGTTTTAATAACTTAAAGGTTCAGAACCAGAGGCTGGCTGCCTGCAAATTTTTTGAAATAATATTTTTTTGAAGCCATATGCAGAGCAATGACTTTCTTGAAACTCCTAAAATAGAACTTTTAAAATTATTTTGTAAGTTATATTAACTTTACTTTCTCGCTTACTAATGGAACAGTTTCAGGTTATAATAATTCAATAATTCAACGAGTCAATCAGACAACACTTCAAATAGCATACAGTGTATGCGAATTGTCTATTGAATAACATGGACAAAATTGAATTCCAGCTTACTTCATAATGAACTTTTTCATCGGGAAATTACACTAACACAATTAAGAGTAGAATTAACTTACTTACAGAAGTTAGAGCGGTTTAAATTTTAAATTTGTACTTCATTCAATAATTTAAAGTAAAATGACTCATTAATTTATGAGCAAAATTTTTATTTCCGTAAAGAATTTTCCAGTAAAAAATTTTTAATAAAAAAATTATTGTCTGCCAAAAAAGTTGATTTTGATATAATTTCTACAAAATTTTAACTCCTGAGTCTGTGTAAAAGTCGAAATGAAATTAAACACTGTGTAGCAATGTAGTAAGTAGATAGCTGAAGACAATCAGGGAATGGAAAAAATATAATGCGTTGCTAAATATCGCGTTGCTAAATATCGAATATCACAAATATAAGTTTCTTCAGGATTTTTTTTTCTCGAAATACTATCACTAGCACAAGTAATGGAAAAGTCTACGGGGTTTCAAACGAATATTTAATTGTCTCCTAACGTGGTGTACACATTATTTACACAACAGGACATAATAAAGGAAGTTGTTGCGTGCATAAACGCTGCTATTTCACCTGCCCGGGAGACGCATCAAATGGCGCAGTAATCGCAAATTTCATCTTTTCATGCTACGATTCACATCTCCCT
>NW_025934065.1:0-821 GCF_000764305.2 Hyalella azteca | reverse complement strand
GTAAAAAAATGGCATCATTTATAAAAAAGTGGTCTAAGTTACCCCATTTTACGGTAGAAACTATATTCAAAGATTTCAGCAGCTAATTACTTTATATCTAATTAGTTAAAGAACTCCTTCACCCGCTTCCCTTTAAAGAGACGTCATGAACATAAATATTGGCGTACAGCAATGGCAGTGGTACCATTGGAAAGAGCAGAATTCCAGCTTTCAGATGAGCTCAAAAACCGGAAAACGCCAAGGTAGCCGGTCCCCTTAAATCTTAAAAAATTAGGATATTAAAAATGAACTGATTCTAAAAAATATCTAGTTTGTCACTATGATGTCGGGAATACGTTATGTTCCCTACATCCTCCCAGCCGGTGGAATGGGTTTGTGTGGTGGTGCATTGCCATTGAATGAAAAAATACCAGGAATGGTTTTAGGTACTGTATCTGTTCTCATTTTTTTGCCACTTTGAATGTTAATTTTTTAGACAAACAATAAAATGAATAAAATATGAATATCTTCAAGAGACACATCACATGACACATGATGATTTAGCAGCATTATGTTAAAGTTTGTAAAGACAATGTTGCCATAGCAGCCATACCAGCCATACCAATCCGTTGGGAATTTCTGATGACAGCTATGTCTAGACATATTTTATTTACAAAATTTTTTGTACCTACTCAAAAACTATTTTTTTCCATTAATTAGGATGAAATTATTTCTTAGGTACTTCTTTCATTAACCATAGAACCTCTAAACGGACGGAATATTTGATTACCGTAAAATGGGGTAAATTAGACCACTTTTTTTCTTATAAATGATGCCATTTT
>NW_025934064.1:0-813 GCF_000764305.2 Hyalella azteca | reverse complement strand
TGGCGGGTAGATGAAGAATAACATGCCTGGCGGGTAGATGAAGAATAACTTGAATGGCGAGTAGAGGAAGAATAAAGTAAGATGATGAATAACATGCTCAGCATTTGAGCAATACGGTAAGAAGATGAATAACATGCTCAATATTTGAATAACATAGTAAGATGAAGATAAATGAATGTGAATAACACGGTGAGAAGATTGACAAGACGGTAAGCAGACGAATAAACGCTGTTTATATGAATAACACGAAATGTATAGATGAAGAACAGAATGGGTGTATGAATTACTAAGTAGAAAGATGAAAAAGGCTATAGATAAATGAAGAATGCCGTAGGTAGATGAATAACACGCTGAGTAATTGAATAACCCGGTTTAGGGATAAGCAATCATGTGAAGTACGTAGGTGAAGCGGAAAAGGAAAAAAAATTTGGAATAATCAAATACACGTAGATAAGGAGAGTAAAATAGAATTGGCCAATAGTAAATAAGAAACTAAGAAGTATAATTTTATTGATTAGTTTCGGTTGTGAATAAAGTAATATTCAAAACTTATATATCTTACGCGTGTAACAAAAAGAAACCTCCCTAAATGCGTCATTTAAACGAAATTATTATAAGGTAATCAAGATTAGAAAGACTCTTAAAAATACTTGTAATCGGGAGAAAACCTAAACATAACGGAAAAGAGGAGATTTATCGCCGGATTTCTACGTGTGAGCGTCAAAGGAACATAACGCGTATCATCGTTTTCTTACTACCACACGGCAGAAATTGAGGCAAAAAAAAATAATTTATCGATATACTATTTCATCG
>NW_025934063.1:0-530 GCF_000764305.2 Hyalella azteca | reverse complement strand
CCGCGGCTTCAGGCAAGTCTTCCGTCACGCTCTTCACCCCAGACACTCACCAATCCCGCCTAAGCCCTTCTGCAACAATCCGCAATGGCATCATCCCCCTAGAAAAAAATCCTAGGCGTCACCTGGGACACGCACTACACGTGCTCACCTCATGTCAGAGCCATAGCCGCTAAAGCGACGTGATCTGGGATACGATGCCCCCATCTGGTACCCTGTTGCCTCACGCACTGCAATAGCTAGCCTTCAAACCATCCAAAACTCTCCCCTGAGACTAGCCACCGGCTGCCTCAAAATGGCCCCGATATCCCATCTCCACCAGGAGACCGGCGTCCTTCCCCTGTCCGCGCACCTGGACCTGGCTTGTGCCCAGTTCCTCGCCAGCGCCCTCCAGCCCTCCCATACCTCATTCCATATTGCCCCTGCTCCCATCGGTACCGCCCCATGAAAACCTCTATCCAGTCGAGATTCGGCCACCTTGTAGCGCCACTTCTGTCAGACGGCATCATGCCCGCCGATGACTATAGAGAGGC
>NW_025934062.1:0-824 GCF_000764305.2 Hyalella azteca | reverse complement strand
CTAACCAAGTTTCTACCTCTGTTTTTTTCTTGTCAGTAGGCTTACTGCCTGAAACAAAATCCGTCAATTGCCTACTAAAACCATCTGCCAGACTGTGTGCAAAAAAGTTTGAAGCTTTTTTGTAAACAATCGTCTGGTTATCTGGTAAAAACATGGGCGAGTTTTCGGCCTCTACAGTTTGCGTTAATCTTTGGAGCTTTTTAGTATGCACAAAGTAGAGGTATAAGTCACCGTCCTTTTCAAATACCTTTTGCGAATAATCACTCGAATACGAACCCTCTACTGGTCTATTCTCCCTTTCCATAGGAGTCACTTTGCTAATTTTCTGGGTATTGATTTGATATTTATAGAGAGAATCGCCCAGATTTTTTTCAGGATTCCAATTGAAATAAATGAGCTGTCCGTCTTCAGACCAAGAAATATTGGAAGGAGAAGTACCGATCCATTTCGGATCTTGCATGATTTTCTCCACACTGAGTTTGGATTGAGCCCTAGCCCCAAAAAAGGCCAATAAGAGAACAATTAATACTTTGATTTTCATTGTTATTTTTATGGTTAGAATAATTAATTAGGGGCTTTTCAAAGTTTTAAGAAATTTCTATAATCTATATTATTATAATAGTTGGTATCCACAAAATATATGTATTGTATAATTTTAAAGACAATAATACAAATTCATATAATAGGATTGGGCTCTACTAAATCATATGCCTCTCTCATTTAGGAAAATCCCATAATTCTTTATTGAAGAATAATATCATTCTATTTTCTTAGCTCTTTAGTGGAAGATTTTGCGGTCAATAAAAAAAGTCTCATCAGCACTT
>NW_025934061.1:0-1039 GCF_000764305.2 Hyalella azteca | reverse complement strand
GCCGCCGGCATCGTGGCCGTCGACGGCCGACGAGCGGCGGCTGCCGTCCGGCGGTTTGTCGGCGCCGAAATCCATGCCTTGAGTGAGAAATTATTATTTTCTTAGGAGTGAATTAATTATTATTTAATTATCAATCTTACGGAGTGTTGTGATAATTCTTAAAGATTACATTTCTAATTATTTATTCTTAATTTTGTTAACATTTAAAAATCAAATAAATAATTATGAATATTATATTTGCATACTTCAGGTGGAGAGAATTTGTGCGCCCAGCCAAAAATGTCCAAATTTGAAATTTCATTTATATTTTTGGGGGTGTAAGACAAAATGCAGTTGTTTTTGTTATTTTCTTGATAAAAAGAAGCTTTGAATGTGATAACAATATAGAATAAGACGATTTTTTTTCATTTTTGGATGAAAGAACAAGAAAAAATTATGATAACAATAAATGTGATTTTGAGGATTCTGATGTTGTAGTGATGAAATAATTAATTTAAAATACGTTTTCAACGCAAGATATGTCGGCCAATCAGCGGTCCAGGTATGCAGACAATTTTGTACTCAAATATCGAATTCATTGAGTATTCATACAAAAAGTTTCGAGAAGCATGTAATTGATTTATTACAATTTGTATATAAAATTAAATCATTGACGCTTTAAAGCAAATAAATCAGATTAAGTTTTGCTTGCTCACAATCTTGATCATTTTCAATGCAATAAGACTTTAAGTAACTAAGTTTCAGAGCCAGGCTAAAATAATGAATCTTTTATGCACGGTTAAGTCTTTTATTCCTGTATAAATAAAAGCAATAATAAATAAATACTTCCTAAATAAATAATACAAATACAGCTTTCAAGTCAGGTTAACGCAATAAATATTTTGTGTTTAACAGTTAAACACAAAATATTCATTACTTAAGTGTATTACTAACTAGTGCATAAAAAAACAGGTAATAAAATGAATTAATATATATAATATCTTAATAAAATTAAAATAAATTAATTAATAAATATTTTATTTGACGTCTGACCGGCGCT
>NW_025934060.1:0-1913 GCF_000764305.2 Hyalella azteca | reverse complement strand
GCCCCTTGGCAAAATTTTTCTATGTCAAATAGTTTTTGAGTTGTGGGGGTTTTTGTTAAAAAAACGAAAAGTGGTCTAAGTTACCCCGCCGGTCTAAGTTACCCCATTTTACGGTATAAATTACTTGAAATAAATGGCATGGTGATTGTACAGGAAACATGTGCGGGTCATATGCTATCGGTGAAATAGATCTCGATTTCATTTACACGTTTTCGAGGTGAAACTTCACTATATATACTTCTGATATTAGGTTTTTCATGGAATAATTTTTTCAATACTACATCATATTGAAGGTAATTCTCCAGTACTATGGCTTTCAAAATTGTTAGGTCATCTTATGGGACTTATTTCAGTTCCCAAAGAATGGCGTGATTGTTGAACACAGTGCGTGATTGTTGAACACAGTGCGTGATTGTTGAACACAGTGCGTGATTGTTGAACACAGCGCGTGATTGTTGAACACAGTGCGTGATTGTTGAACACAGCGCGTGATTGTTGAACACAGCGCGTGATTGTTGAACACAGCGCGTGATTGTTGAACACAGTGCGTGATTGTTGAACACAGTGCCTAATGGGGCGTTTAGTTAGTTTGTCGGGAATTAAATTAAATGCAAATAAATAATCGGAAACATATATACGTTTATTTTTTATGCAATTTTGCGTTTTCGCGTAAAAGTGAAGTAGGATTTAGGTTACAAGTCGTTTGCCAGCAGTGTGGACATTATGAATAAATTCATAGTACTACTGCGTTTTTCTCCATAGATACACCGCTGCGAGATGCAATCAATTGCACTCTCGTAGCCGGCGTTCAAAATTGTTTTTTACTCTATCTCGCAATTAACCCTCCTTCACAGTAGATAAATGTGATTTGAATTGATGACCGAAATTACTGAACACTCACTAATGAAGTTCTTCCATCACTTTTTAGAGGAGTAACTAAATAAGTTATCACTGAGCAGGAATACACTTGCAATGTAAGAGGTTGGACTTGTCCGATTCGTTCGTACAAGTGGATTGTGAAAGAAATTAACAAGAGGCAACATTCACAACGATGTGGGCGAAATGTATGGGTAAAATGGAAAAAACACTTGAAAAAATCCAGTATAATAGTTATAATTTTAAAACTTTTATTGGATATTTAATGAATGATACTCTTAAGTAGATATTGATTAACAGAATTCATGTCATATTTCACATCATGAAGGTCCATGTCCACAGGAATATTTTTTCTTCAATAAACCTCTTCAGGCTCATATTTATCACCGTTCAGAATCTGACTTAAAAGCGTGCCGATGAATGGGACTGTTGGTGGAGGTAAAGTACGAATATTGTTATATGAATAGTAGAGGCATTTGTTGAAAGCACATTAGACATTCCTAAACATTTGCTCCTAGACAACTTATTTATTCGTCAAGTAAAACCTAAATTAAATTATAAATTAAGCTCGATACGATTAGCAATTATTGTCGATTAGCAATGAATTAACAGGTCGTCTACCATATCAAATACTGGCCTGCCAACGGCGCTCCGCTCATCGATATGACTTGTTATGTTACCCACCAAAAATATGTGTTCACCGGGATTTATTAATATGTTTTCAGTAATTGCAGACAGAAATTCAATTAGTCGTTCTACATTGCTGGGAAATCCCTGCAAAAATCAAAAGAAAAAGAATAAAAGTTGATGTATCGTCGGTTGATCGTATTATCGAATTGCAGGTTGCGAACGTTCCAGGTCATTTTTATTGGCCTCTTCGTGGTTACCCCATTGAAATATGCAAGTGTACTTATGGTTTATGAACGGTCCCAGAATAAGTAGAATTTGAAGCAAGAACCAACACCAGGGCCCACGGCTATAAATTAAACAAACTGCGCTGCAACTCATCCACGCGACAACATTTCTTCTCGCTTCGC
>NW_025934059.1:0-1397 GCF_000764305.2 Hyalella azteca | reverse complement strand
ATGTTCTAACATCAAAATAATCAAGTTTGGCATAATAGCTACAACTCAACCACGGCTCAGAAATATTTCTTCATGGCTCTTTGAACAATTCATTAATGTTCTATACATTTATTGGCTGCGTGAATTTCTGGAAATGATGAATTACCACACCCCGTTTCTGAGTACCGTACGGTACACGGACAGGTAGACTTATTGATTTGCGATAAAGTTGTGATATGTAAAAATTTAATATTGTAAATGCATAAGGCAGCACTTTTGTTCTGTATTTATAAGCATTATGTCACTATAGAAATCTCCTTGCGTACATAACCAACATACTATTTGCCATGACCTCCAAGATTGCATGAAGGTTAGCTGCCATCGACAAAGACATAGCCCATGGCAACATTACTATACTAAATAGTCAAGGAAACGTAAATGTACAATTAATTGACTTCATACTGCACTAATGACGAATCGCGACAGGATCCTTTGGACATCTATGCGTATTTTTTCATGTTTCATGGATATCTAATCAAATTAGTTTATATATCAGTTCATTGCACTGCGTAACTTCTGCGTCGCTTTATTGAATGCGCACGAATGAGAGAAAAAGCTCCTTCTAAATTAAAACAAGACCTGATAGCTCTATCAATCTTTTCATTCAAGTTTTATATACTTTCGTATAAACTAACTTACACGTATGCCGTTGAAATGCAATCGCTTTCGTTCAGGATAATATTTTAATTGTTATATTTTGGTTGGTAAATACTAATTAGCTTTTGTTTTAGATACTCGGCGCACGATCTTTTTGTGCCACACCAAAGCCTCTGTATTACAATTTACAACAATACTTGTTGACGAGTGTCGTCGGCATCCAATTCTAAATATAAAATAAAATACGTTCTTGAAAATGTGTATAAAAATCAATTAAAAATGTCGAAGAGCCTCTTGACAGACAGTGAACACGGTTCAGTTGGTTTACAACTGTTAAGGAAATTCATAATTTTCTCTTCTTCACATGTCTAAATAATTATGTATTGAAGTTATTAATTGACAGAATATTATATTAATTGACAGAATATTATATTGTTTGATTAATTGACAGAATATTATATTGTTTGTTACAATATTATATTGTTTGTTAGAGTATTATATGGTTTGTTATAATAATATATTTATTGTAACGGATTTATATATTGTTTTGTGCAGGGCGATGGCGTGGCGCCTCCCGGTCTGCCGCTGGGTCTTCCTGCCCATGGCGGTGATGGTCTACCTGCTGCTGCACTACATCGCCTACCAGCCAGACCCCAGTGCAGGTATAGACCCCAGTGCAGGTACAGACCCCAGTGCAGGTATAGACCCCAGTGCAGGTACAGACCCCAGTGCAGGTATAGACCCCAGTGCAGGTACAGACC
>NW_025934058.1:0-456 GCF_000764305.2 Hyalella azteca | reverse complement strand
AACCACGTCCATACCTCGCTTGCGAACTCGTTTAAAAAGCCTAAACTCTTATATGGTATGTTGGTGGTATTCGTGCCAGTGAATGTGCATCGAGTAATCCGTTCGCTGGGAGGTTTTCCGCACCATCGAAACTTTAAAGTCGAAAACTTTAGACATTGATATAATTTAGTTGCCCGCGTTCATCTCTCCGAAGATATTCATCTGGGCCTATACTTTCAAAAAAAGTTAAGAGATAGCAAGTTCATCAGCCAATCATATATAGACGGCATTTCAAGCAAAATCCACCAATCATAGACAAGAAAATAGAGTGTAAGTATTTACGTTCACTTAGCGAATTTTGAAAGAATATCTGCCTGGGGCTCGCACGTAATTGACGGGATATTCATATTCGGTTGTCATATTCAATGAAGGGAAGTTCATTCTGATTTTAATTCGACAGTGCAAACTCGATGTGTT
>NW_025934057.1:0-929 GCF_000764305.2 Hyalella azteca | reverse complement strand
TCTTAATAAGTAGGATGAGTATATCTGTTAATTAGTCGTTAGGGTCTTAATAAGTAGGATGAGTATATCTGTTAATTAGTCGTTAGGGTCTTAATAAGTAGGACGAGTATACCTGATTATTAGTCGTTAGGGTCTTAATAAGTTGAGTGACTAACGGTGAAAATAGGTCGTTAAGTAGTTCCTACACTCTAGTAAATAAGCGAGATTTTGTGCAAATAGACAAGCATTTTTTCCTATGCGTGTCAACCCAACCCAGTTTCGCCCGGCAAACATACGTATCAGTATTACGAGCCGAAAGTGTTTCGGTATTTGGACAATATTACCCTTTAATTTCTATAAGTGTGAGCAGGCGTTTCTTCAATTTCTTCCTAGAGAGGCAAGATATTCTAGCAGAACTTACGAGAGAACTAATCATGTATCATGATACAACTACCCTAACAAATTTAGAGTCGCCCCATAGCTTCTGGTAATCCAAATCAGAAGCTGCCGTGTCTGTAAATTTTCACTGGGTATATAAATTATATATATCTTCTCATCTCAACCATGCAACCCCATATAAACATTAATGTTTATACAGCTAGCAGTGGAAACAAACGACTAATCAAAATTTTGATCACAAAAATCGCGGTACGGTAGTGATACTAATTATAGGTAATAAAATACATGGCTTAAATTAAATATATCAAAATATCGATAGAAATGACAACAACAGAGCTTTCCAAATTCCAAATAACGAAACTTATAAAGATTCTAGAACACAAGGACAAGTAATTTAGTTGATAATTAGTGTAATGGATAAGTAAGGTAATGGATAATTAGTGTAATGGACAAGTAGGAAAATGGAAAAGTAGGAAAATGGAGAAGTAGGGAAATGGACAAGTAGGGAAATGGACAAGTAGGGAAATGGACAAGTAGGGAAATGGACAAGT
>NW_025934056.1:0-326 GCF_000764305.2 Hyalella azteca | reverse complement strand
ATAACTCCCACAAAAATGATCCTAACCATTATATAACTCCCACAAAAATGATCCTAACCATTATATAACTCCCACAAAAATTATCCTAACCATTATATAACTCCCACAAAAATTATCCTAACCATTATATAACTCCCACAAAAATTATCCCAACCACTATCCCTTGATCCCAGGCACTGTGTCAACATCCAGTCTTTGTTAAGACTGGACTTGGTCAACCAACTGCTCCCCAAAATCGAGTCGTAAATTGACAGTATATATTATAATTCGTTTAGATTATATAGTATATAGCGTAGCAGGTCAGCCCGGCTTTGTACGAAATAAAT
>NW_025934055.1:0-1470 GCF_000764305.2 Hyalella azteca | reverse complement strand
AACGGATTCGCAGCGCTATATTTTCTGGGATTTCTGCAGGTATGCTGCGATGCGAAGTTTAAAAATTTGTGAGCTTTGATAGGATTTCTTTATTATCTTTTTATTTGATTTTTTATTGATCGGGAAGTTTTATCAAAAATATTTATTCACATCGTGAACCATCGAAGCTTCAAATTAAATTAAAAATGATGATTCTTAGACAAAAAGTGGATACTGATTAAAAGATAAATATAACCAAATTCTAAAAAAGGTTGGACGACAATGAGTCACAAATCTACAATAAAATAATAACATATCTACAACAACTTCATTCAGAATTTTGAAGAGAGCTACGACAACGAAAACGCTGCTAATTGTTATAATCACCGCATTTAATGAACTTTGGAAATGTCTCGTAAATCATGTTTCCCACTATCAGGCTGCACAATATTCGCTGCATATAGCAGGAAAGTTGCAAATCAAATCCTTTTGACACAAGTTCTCATCTGAAAACGATTGTTCATTACCGCGACGGCTTGTGAATGAATGTTGGGGTAACGAACTTTGTCGACGTACCTGTAGAACCAAAGACTTTGCCAAATTTCAACGTTAATGCATACTCAACGTCACTCTGAACCCTTCACTTTACGCGTCACTGTAAAGCCGTGACTGGAAGATCCATCGACTGATCTTAATCCTGCAAGTCAAATCTTAATCTAGTCATCTATTGATCTTAATCCTGCAAGTCGAATGCCTTGACAAGCAAACGCCACACATCGTTGTAACGTAAACCTACCTCCTTAACCCTACCTAACTTCCGTACAGCTTCTATAAACGCTTATTTAGTTGTATCTCATCTTTGACCTCGAGACACATGCGTTGGATCGTCGATGCCTAATCTATATTTAAAAGCACGCGTGCTTTTAATATTCATTCTCTCAGCTCAGTAAACTTTGGTCTCATTACAGGATTTAATTTAAAGCCGCAACGCATAGTCAGGAATCAACGCTAGGTGATGAAATAGTGCTGAGTTTAAAGAATAACGGACATTTTTGCATTGAAAATGTGCATAAATTCATGATGTATTACACCTTCTTTATTCAACAGAGCAATGGGGCAGCAACTAATCCCATTTTTTCTAGATTTAATTAGCTCCCATGAAGATTGGCCTATTGATAAATTTATTTATGTTTTTTTTCAGAACATTATCATCAGCAGTTAGTCTTTAAAAAATGGTGTAAAATTTTTTACTTAATTCAACACATATTACTAAATTATCTTTTTCCTAATGCTGCTATTTCGTTTCTATGAGCAAAAGTCTTTCTAGATAATTATTTCTAATAGCCTTAGGATATTCATATTTGTCTTTATATTTCTAATAGTTGATAAATAAAGATAATAAATCGTATGTATTTCCTTTTAATAACTCCGTACGTGTCTCGTTCCTATATAGATGACTCATTTATTAAACTAATTTTGCAGCACTTAATA